>NC_141777.1:660744-960744 GCF_054643075.1 Acanthaster planci
ATACGCGTAGTGCAAAGATCAGACTACGAATGCCAGTAAAATGAGAAGAGGTCTATGATTTGGAGTGAATTTGGGGAAAACTTAAAGTCATGCATGGCATGGGTTGTATGTTTGATTCCCTTCATAGTCTGGGACTCGTGGGAGACAGTGAGACTTATGATAGACATCGTTCATATTATACCTATTTTCCACTAATGTTAAGCATAATACTCCTCGGTAATGCATGAAGGATAGCCTTGCATATATGAAAATTCTGATGACTAAAGCTTGTTTCGTCTCTTATCGGACTCCTTACAGCAGCATGTGCATGTAGGCACGGACTACTTTTGACCGATCACGTTATAAACCATGCAGCTACAGAGCATCGATGGGCCTTGATGTAGCACATTGTCCAACGGCGGATGGGCGGGGGGAACGAGAGCCATGCCCCCTGCCCCCCCCCAGCCAAAATTTAAAAACAAACTGAGAAAAAGGCACACATATTGGTCTGTTTCATTTCCCTCCCTTTAAAAAAGCGTTCTAAAGGCCCCAAATGTACCCTCACGCCCAGAAAGGCTAAAAAGATTACAGTTTTTGCCAACCCCCAAAAAACAACAACCAACAACAAGCCCCCCCCCCAAAAAAAAAACTAAACAACATTAGCTCTGGATCCGTCGTTGCATGCGTGCTGACATTCAAAAGCTTCATCGCTGAATCCAGGGATCACCTGATCAATTTGGTTACTTTCGTAGAATGCTCTCTGCTTTACTCTGCAGTGGCAGATATTGTAATATTGAGAGACTAAATAAAGCACATATAGTGCTTGGGCTATAAACTGTAATAAAAGAGCGCCGTAGTTTACACTTCCGTAAGAAAACAACAGCTGTGCAAAATTTTAAGTTCTTGGACAAAGAAGACACAAATCGACTTCTTGTAAAAACGGTAACTGAATATTTTTGACCAGAATTTTTTAACGCTATTTCTTTTACCAAAAGAACAATTTTACAATTAACTTGAGCGCCATAACATCAGCGATGTCGTATATTCGCACCCACCATTTTACTCTCCTGACCCTCGCTCAGAGGGAGACATTTCCATCTTGACAGTTGTGCCTGACCGTTTTAAAGGAGCTCACGGGAAATGGAAAGGACAAGCTGAACACGAACGCGCCCCAAAGCTGTCAAAACACCCAGCGCATCTTACATTGCAACAAACAACAGTTTTACAAGCTCCGAGTGCGCTCAAGTGCTGCCGGGGGCCGACCGAGTGACGATCCCACACCATCTCGTGGGCTTAAAGAACGCTTGAAGGTTTTCAAAAACTCCGGCCACTGGGATGATTGACTCGCTTCAGGGGCTCCTTGTGTCGCATAAATGCCCAGGGAGCTAAGAAGACAGATTCTACAGGGCGAAAATGATCCGCAGAAGTATGGGAGAGGGCCAAAGCTAACACTTTCTGGACAAGATGGCTCCCGTGAAACACTTTTGAGGCACATGTCATCTATATACCAAACTGGTCTTGTCACTAGAATTTTAAAAAAGGAAGTCGTTCGATCATGGCCGGCCCCAAGTAAGCACTATCGTGATTGTATTCACTTAGGTCCTCGAATATCGGCAAGCAGTGTAAAGCTTTGTCGTATGGGCTTCCATTTATGAGGACATGGTGTCACCTCAAACATCTGTACGGAATATCTTAATCATTTGAACACATTCACTCGGATTTACACTCTCATAAGCAACAGAACTTCTTCTCTGCACGAATTGGAACAAATTACACGAAGCAGCTGCAAGAGCGCAGCATAACGAAACTGTCTGATTCAACCATTTTCAACATAAATACACGAAAATTCTTCATGGAAATCTAACTGGCACTAATTTGCTCCCTCATTTGAATGAACGCTTGCGTCTCTCTCTCTCTCTCTCTCTCTCTCTCTTTCTCTCTCTCTCTCTCTCTCTCTCTCTCTCTCTCTCTCTCTCTCTCTCTCTCCTCTCTCTCTCTCTCTCTCTCTCTCTCTCTCTCTCTCTCTCTCTCTCTCTCTCTCTCTCTCTCTCTCTCTCTCTCTCTCTCTCTCTCTCTCTCTCTCTCTCTCTCTCTGTTTGTTGACCAAAGTGGACAGGTACCACCGAGTTCTTTTGACATTTATGCATTCGATAAGACCCCAATCTAATGCTAACGACAAACAGGGTTCGGACCAGACGCGGCTCTGTTTCGCCGGGAGATCAGTGGCCGTGCCTGGAATGGACCGCTATCTGCCTAGGTCACAACTTGCTGGTTCCATGATTATTTGGCCTCTGGGTTTAACTTCGTGACATTTCAGGCTTGTCTGGCGACCTACAACAAAAGATTGAAGTTGTCTCAACGGATTTGACTTCGGAATTTCGCTCGGCGCGGTCTGTCGCTAATACGAGAGGCGGGCACTGAAAAAGGCCATCACCGCAAAAACCGCCTGGGGGTTGGCTTTGAGCACGGAAACGTCATTTCATGTAAATTTCACGAAGGGAAACTCTGTCCCGTTCTGTCATCTCGGCGTTTGTTGGTTGAGCTCACCATGTTCAAGAACGTTTTTAGCTTACTATTTCTAGGACATTGAGTGTAATTCAGTAGAGCAATGCTTCATCCCACAGGGGTAGAACCAGATGTAGGCCTCTTAATGGTTTTGGAGCAAGGATAAGAAAGGATGTTCCTGGTGAGCTACTGTACTTTTTCTCTAGACTAAAGTGAGAGGAAAGATTTTCCTACCCAAATTAAGCCACACAAAATGAGAATTGTGCTTTTAAATACTGTGTGTTCACATAACCTCTCTAAAAAATAAGGCAATGAATATTAAATGAGGAATACTCCTTTGCTTGAAATGTGCAACACTTTTCAGGTTTAATGGTGGAAAAAATATTTTTTAAAAATTTGATTTGAAAAGGCGAGGCTATCAAATGATGAAATGATTTAGTGCAATATTTTCGGTATGCAATCTTCTTTTTTTTCTTTTGGTATCTGGAGAAAAATAGTTCGATGTATAGGCCTATTTGTGGAGACGTCTGGATACCCAAGGAATATCTGGAGGTATGGTGAGGTATTGATGCAGCCTGATCGAATTGACATCATTTTTGGCTCCTGGTGTCATACGGTACGTCAATTCTCTGACGCTGCAGATGCTAAACTGCATGTTGAAACCATGCTACTTGTAGGTGATACGTCAATATCTACTAGCAGAGACAACGTAATGTCTGGAGAGGAATATAGCCCATTAAGTCATATATCCGTCACAAAATTTGATGGGGGGGTGGAAGAGAAACGGTCAATCTTAATTTGGATACATATTCTATGTCTAATGTTTGTTTTGACAAATGCATCTGACCCCCAAATTTGGACGTCCGGGTTTTATCCCTTATATCTATAGAATTCTGTGACCTGGATTTTTCTTATATTTCTTGTCTTCACTGTTTTAAATCGGGCGTCGTCAGAAACTTTGATGAAAAATTAATCAGCGACAAAACAAACCGTGTTAGGCTGATATGCAAAGTGTGACATCTTTTCATCTGACTGGACGGTTTGCCACTATGACAGTACGTTAATCTGTCATATAAAGTTTGTCCTGACAACCTGTAATACCTTAATGATAACTGTCTTCATCACGTCAATTTTGTCATCCTGTGACACGTATCATTGTACGACAAGTAATGCGGACACAGTTCTCATATAGAGATCTCAGAGAAGACCGCAAATCCTTACATTTACATTCCGAGTAAATAAGAAATCTCATTTGCCTTCGCTTTGAGAGGAAAATGAAGGAACCGATTCTTTTCAGTAAGTGCACTCTCGCTAGGAACCTTACTTTCCTCGGGCCAATAGGAACTGAACTGCTTGCTGTAAGTTTATGCAGTTGACGAAAACAAATCCGCAGAATTACAATGGAATACTGGCTTGATATGCCGTTGAACTTTTCATTTTTTTTTTCAAGCCTTTACTGTTATTTTGTAGTTTTTGCTTGTTAACTTTTATTCACTTTTGAAACAGAAGCGAACTTTGCACAATAACCACAACTTTAAAAACTCAAAAAATTCATTTGAGGATATCTGCTACATCAAACATAAAACCATATCTTTAACCAGAGACAGAGAGAGAGAATGGGAAGAAAGAAACACTCCTTGCAAGAAATTTATGAGGACTTTCTCCACGGGTATGAAGCATCAAGAGATACCGGCAATTACGTCTAGTATATTACTATTTCTTTTATCGAAACCATAAAACCGGGCGGGGGATTTTTATTCGGTAAATCATTAACGATTTTGTGACCATATACGGTCCACGGGACGTAATTTCGATTCCATATATTATCGGTCGAACTCATCATCTCACAGTAATCCATATGGCAGACACTGCATGGTAACCGAACTGAAATTTATTGGAAATTTTTGGCAATTATTCTGTCCATGTTATTTCTCTTGTACTTACAACTGCACTGATACCTTTGCTTTCGCTTTGTATTAAGACGCGTTGACAAATGGCTACTTTTTCATTGTTTTTAAGTATTTTTTCAGTCAGTATTTTAGAGCATTATCAACGGAATTTTTCAGGAAAATGTAAAAGCAAAATGTATCGAGCAAACGAGAATATTTTGTTGGAGAATTACGAGAAGCTGTAGAGCGCCTCTCCTTTTCAGTTGACTTTGTCTTTTTTCTGTTGTCACAGTAATTGTGGGACTTCTGAAATATCTTTCCTTACTTTGTTCTAATGCATCGATGCTATTCAAAACACGAAATCACGGCATCAGATAGTCGGCCTCAGTACATAAAAAATAACAAAAAAATGAAATTCCCTCACAAGAATTTTCCACACGAGGTTTATGGTGCGTATGCAAGGGCGAGAAAAACAAGACCTAAAATCCATGCGCCATCTGTGAGTCTGTTTTTTCCCACCGCAATTTTGCAAGCGATCCCCGGGTCCAAAGTCTAATCCGAATCGCCATTATCAGAGTTTCAACGCGCGGTCAACCCATAGCGGATTGATTTTCGGTTGGTGGGCAGACATTAAAGACCGTCCCTGCCACGTTCTTGGATCTTTTTACTGGCCCAAGCTGCAGCATTTAACATCGATTTTTGTTGGGGGTGTAACATACTAAAATAAAAAAGAAAAGTGACCAAACCATGGTTGAATAAAGATGAATCAGAATTTATGGACAAAATTTTGTAAATTTTAGAATTTTTTTAAATGTAATTTTGTGAATTTGCACCTTGAAAGTGTTGTAATTGTGGACGAATGCTTGATTCTTAACGTCTTGCCACATTTTATACATTAACCTACAGTTCAATTGAGATCTTTTAACGCCTTGCGCCAATTTATGGCCACCTCCATCGAACGTCGTGCTATCATTGAACAACTTTCTAACCCCTTATGACTTTTCGAGGCAGACAAGTACTAAATAAAATTTATAAATGCAGGTATAATATAAATCTGAAATTTATCAAATTTAAGATTCACATTAAGATCTAGATCAAGGTGGCTACTGTTCCAAACGATAATACAATAATATGTAGGAAGTAAAAGGTTGTTTATATTTCGGCTTTGTAGAGCTGCATGATTTCAATTCCTTCCTTGACCTTCCCCGCTATAAAAAAAAATTCGTGTTCTTCATAAGGAGCGATTGGGTCGATGGGTAGTGGCAGTGCACCACTTACATCTCGTCATACATCACTAAGGTGAATCGCACAATTTAAGAAGATGTTCTTCACCCTGGCAGAACGCTATGTGACTTTGTACCGTAGTCGTGTTGGGCTGCTCTGCAGGTGCTGATTGCAACCTCCTCGCCGTCTTTGTTAGGATGACGTGGTGATTAGGATTAATTCCAGTATTAATGTTGTAGTGATCACAGCTCACCAGTTTCCCATTACTCTGGCTAAGTTTGTGGTATATTATTCAAATGGTTTTGATTTGAATAGTTTGGGAATGATCCTACAGGTTTATAAGACGCACAATTTTAAGATCACTGTTTTCGAGCTTCAAGGCGAAAAAATCAGTATTGGTAACAATTCAGACAAGTGCCATTTTGAAAAGCACAGTATATACAAGTCGAAATCTTCAAAGTGTCACGACATCTTTCAAACTGCAGTCGGCTGAATACTGGCTGTGAAGTTCCAAACAGCTGTAAGCGTCCAAAGACCGTTAATTTTTTGCTATTCTATATATTTTTTTTACCTTATGTATTACTTCGTTCATGCCAAATAGAGCATTAGTGTTACAACCGGTGGAAAACACTAACTGGGAAGTCTCCACACAGGTTATAAATTTTCCCGAATTAAAACTGCACAAAAATACAACACTACATATCAACGGGCACAATTTAGTAAGTACAGATTTTAAGAATTTCTTTTAAATATTCTAAAATTTGTTTTGGTGTAAATGCATGTGCCAGTAATAAGGTGGCTTTCATTGTACATCTGTTGAATTGGAAACTTGGTATCAGTGACCTTTGGATTTATATGTGATATCTGCTCACGTGAAGAGATTAATTTCATTGGGGAATATGTGGCGAGTCATGTGAAAAAGGCAAAAACCGAAGATGTCTGGCCGATTCTCCCCAAAGTCCTGGGAAGCGAAAAGCTTTCTTGCTATCCCAGAAAAAAAATTTGATAAAAACTGACACATTCAGCACCAATCCACGTCATTTCGTGTACTCACATGTTTGGCAAGATAATAGGAACTGAAATATCGGTGACTTGTTTATCGAGCTGGCTTTATATTCGTCAAAGGGCATGGCCTCTTCTAGCTTCGTTCAAACAGTTATATATACCAGTACTGGATTTGCCTCTCCCAGGAGGATGGGCTACAACAGAAAAGGGGCGGGCAAGTCTTTTCTCTACGTCAGCATGAACTCAAATTCTCAAAAGAATCTTAATGCTAAGTGTGAGCCCTCCTCGTTTGGTTGCGTTTTTATTTACGGTAGGGTGGGGGTTCCTCTCGACTGAGAAACATGATAATCCCCTGTGCACGCGAATAAGTCTGCATATCTTACTCAAGATCTTCAATCTTCCCAACACAAGAGGTGAGACACAGCCCTTGCAAATAACACGCTGGACTGCGGCCACACATTTGGCATCGACGCCGGTACGGTGCCACGTGCAATTCAACGGCTGCAAGAACGAGTGGTGGCGCTCTTCCGATGAGAAGAAGCTCAATGAACGATTGTGTACGGATGCTTGGCATCTTATACACACGTCACGCACATGCGCTTTCAAAACTCTAGTTGTCCCCCCTTATGCTACCAGTTCACTTCATTAATACATTTGAAGCTTTCGACTTTAATGATTGTGTTTTTTCCAAGGCGGGGTGCGAAGCGGGTTGGGGGTTATCATTATTTTTGAATACAGACCGAGAACTTATTCACGCGATAGCCGGGGAGTTTCGGCTATCTGGCCAACAGTTTATCACGGGAGAATGCTGCATGTGTGGCGCACCGGACAATCAGTTTAATTAAACCCTAGTCAATCTATCAGGTACCCCGTGCCCGGGACCTGACGGGAACACAAAGGGTTGAATCCCCTCCGCTCACTTTGGCACGGTAATAATCAAACTCTACGCCTCGGCTCCGCCAACCGAGTCTCACTCGCCGCGGACCTGCCGGTTTCGGCAGAAATGCGAAGGGGGGGGGGCAAAAAATATAAAGAAAGAGAGGGGTATGAAAAAATCACCCTCCCATATACCTGTCAATGATTAAGCCAAAAAGCCTGCCATTTGGTAAGAAGAGGAAACCGAGTTGCTTTCAGCCTGCATCATCTGATGAATGCCCGCCGAATGAGCGTGCAATTTACCAAATGACAAAATCCGACTTGATCATGTGTGCATACCTCCACCGCGCGCGACATTCAGAGAGCGAGAGAAGGGGTAGGGAAATGGTGCAATGAGTAATGGTCTAGAGGTGACTGTGAGGTAATATCAATTGATGGTCCATTAGGACTTCTACCCCCCTCCGTTTTATTGTGGATTTCGTTGCTGAGGGTTCGTCTCACTCGCTTCCAATGTGTCTTCAGCACAAAGGAAGATACACCGCTAATTCAGACATAGGCCTACACTAAGGAATAATGACAAAATATTTAACATATCAAAGACACATCCAAGATTTACTGTTCCAAATAATAATTTGATTAAAATATAAAAATGCAACAGCTCAGGAAGAAAACTAATAACAAAAACAGGAACAGACAGTAAATGAAGCATTTGCAATAGAAAGAGTTGTAGAGCTGGTCAGTTGTAAAATGGCAACAACACGAAAAACCCATGTAACAACAACTATCACACACATCAACAAAGCCGAACCATCAACAGCACCATGTAACAAACGGCGACCCATTTTCTACGATTTTGCCTGATACGCAGCAATGACATTATAGGGCGCAAGTCATCATGTCTGTATGCCGCGTTTAACGCATTATTATGCCCCCAATATAATATTACCCTTGCCTCCGGGCCAGACATCGTAAACGATACTTTGTAACATATCCTCGCCCCAGGCAAAGCTGTGTGCTTCCTCGGAGTGGAGAAAGAAAAGAAAGGACCATCAGAAATGAGGGGCTTGTATAAATTTGTAAGATGAAACGCCCGGGCTGCTAGGGCTTTTGCCAGCGGAACGCAATTCACCGATAACAATTCCATTTTTTTCTGCGAAGCTTTCCCGCCTTCCTAACACAAACCTGCCTGTAATTTTATTAATCATGCCCCGGGCGATGATGTTACCAGTGTCCACACGGCATGTACATTTTCAATATGACATGAAAAGACGAGGGGCTGGACGATCGAACAGGCAGACTTCCATTCCTGTTCGAATCCCCTGACGATAGTCCCCGTGAAAATAATGGGAAAACTAAAGGGATCAAAAAACGGCGATGTTGAATAAATATCTACAAAATTCCTTTCTTTTGTTAGCCAAACAACGGCAGACCAAGAGTCTTTCAGTGTAGTCTCCCATTTGTTGTTTGCTCTGGCCTGATCTCTTTTAGAAGCAAAGCACTCAGAGGCGCTTGACTAATTCCGAAAGACTCAAAAGAACTTTACAAATTGGACATGCCCGGAATATGTATAGAGTCGACGAACAAGATGGCGCGGTTTGTCGGAAATTGTACATGGGATGTGAGAGTAAAGGGTGGGTGAAGATGGGGCGGGGAAGGAGGAAATACCTTGTCATTTTTTTCAAATCTATGTCTCGTCCATGGGGGGCACGTTTCAAGCTGTCTTGATTTCTTTCAAACGATTCTTTTCTGAAATCACAATTTGGGGAATAGACCTCTCACTGAAGTGCCCACATAGAGTTTTTTTTATTTAGCGCGGAGTTGTGTAACAACCCATGAACAATACACCTGAAACCCTTGTCAACATCTTAGCAGGGAAATAGATCAGAATCACTTTTTAAGGTCTTTTCTCTTTTTCTTAGGTAAAATATCGTATGAGGCCACTTTTCCCTTGAAAATATACCTCTTTAGTTTTACCCGCAACAAACTGAGTACAAAGAACTCCTAGCCCTTTCTTGACACTATTGATATGCCGATTAAAATCTTTAAAAAAATGCTCAATTTAACTTCACAATGTCGAAGGTCGAACGATCACCCGTGTTTTAGCGCTTTAAAAGTATTTTCCCGCAACTGCCAAGAATAATGGGCCAGAGACATAGATAGCGTTTTTCCATGAAAAAATACAGGTTTCCTCACTAATCAATCACACTGCGTACCTCAGTCCCATGTCAGACATACTCATTCACGAGTAATTCTCCGTTTATAATTGGTTAATGAGAAATGGCAGCGACAACATTATGGAGCCCACGCACGCTGCTCCAGAAAAAAAGCGTGCGGATTTAAAACCTACTGCATACATTCCCAGTTTTTTGGAGGAAGCGTTGACACTGTACTTGAATTACAGGATACAGCGAAAAGAGATTTTTGAAGAGCATAATGAAGCCTTCAGAAACCTCATTTTGAGCACTGCTGTTAAAATAAAAGTATGTCTAAAAATCGGTTTTTGTTTCTTCAAATCAAACGTGATGTGTTGTTTATTTTATGATATAGAGCCTACTTTGTTTTATAGTATTTGGAATGATGTTAGTCGAACCTTAGACATTTGTTATTTTTTATGGCTTATTTATTCACCATAAAAGTGCATTATAGTCATTCAT
Source organism: Acanthaster planci (assembly GCF_054643075.1). NCBI lineage: Eukaryota > Metazoa > Echinodermata > Asteroidea > Valvatida > Acanthasteridae > Acanthaster > Acanthaster planci. The sequence goes on from NC_141777.1 coordinate 670,877, forward strand.
TTTCCTTTTTAAAAAAAATCCTAATACGAAAGTGTTAGGTCTTTACACCGTTAAATCCTTCATGACTGTATGGTCCGTAATTGTTCATAATCCTTTAACTTTGATGGATTTGTTTGGTAACATTATTATACATGAACACCTGTTGTTAAAAAAACGACACAAATCCAAATCATGTCGGTCTGTTTGTCCTATTGTTGTACTTTGCATTACGCTATAGTGCATGAATTTTCTAGATTCTGCAGAGGGGGAACGATTTTAAATGGTTAGAGAGTTGAATAGACTACCCACCTCGTTCACAATAAAACCTGGTTGTTATGGAAAAAACCGTCGCAAAAACATCACTGTTATCAACCATAGTTCTTAACCTGTCATTGTGGGTTAGAGTTTTAAGGATTTTCTTTGTTTCAGCTAGCTGCTGCGATCATACGAATTATTCAGAATACAAATGGGGCGTGTTAGCGGCACAAAAACAGAACCATTATGATGTTGTAAAGGAGGAAACATAAGCACAACGCTTCACACTGGGCATGATGCACCGCCTGAATTACAGGACGAACGGGGGAACGCCATAAAAAGAAGCCTTGTCACTCACGGCACGGCTGGGACTTTCAGCGGGCGTCGTTGGGAATTCGTTGGGGAGTTGGGCCGGCTTGCCAGGCCGCCTGACTCGCGCGTCGAGTCCAAACAACTGGCGGGGAAAAGTAAACGAATAACAAGAAAAGGGGACCCATTTTGTCCATGAACAGTCGACGCAGTGCATCCCCATAATACAACTTGGTGCAGGGTACCGAAGCTACAATCTGACGGCACAGTTGGGCCGGCTCTTTATGAAGGAAGAGGAGAAATATGTTTTCCGTGTTGGGGGACACTTTTTTCTCTCCCTCCTATGTTTTTGAGGGGGAGATTTTCCAGTGTCCTTGTCGGGAAACTGGGGTTATCGAGATCGTCAGACAATAGCCAGGCGTGCTCAGCTTCAGGGGCTGAGCAGCCAAAAACAGAGATGAATACGACAAATCGTGAATCCCACAAAAGCAAAATGCGGAGAGCAAGCAAGCTGGAGGGGAGCGAAAAATGTGAACGGCGTGCCGGAGTTGAGCAAACACTCCCCTTGCCTGTAGGTCTTGTATGCTTAGCTACTTGGTACACAGCTCTCTGGTCCATTTGTCTGTGCTCGGCCTGCACGAAAACCGCCGCCATTTCTCCACGAATCGGACTGGCGGGCGTGCGGCTCCATTCCTAGTCCTCCCTCGCCAAGATTATCGCCCGATTTTTCGCCGTCCACCTCTGGCCCCCCGAAAACAGGGACCCGGTGAGTACATTGTAATACGTTACACATCCACCTAATAACGTGGTAATGCCCGCATTCGATACGGCTTGGGAGAAGGGAAAACCCGCAACGACACAATGGCGCGCGGTGTTTAGCATTGAATGCGGACAAGTGCGCAACCGATGCCTTAGGGCGGAAAATTGTCGGCGGACAAAAAACAAGACGGGGCGAGTCTCCCCTCCAAATCGGCCCGCGATAACATCCAGATTAGCATTCATGGCTCGGGGAATATCGGGGCGGCATATATAGGAATTCACGCAACATGGAGTGCCCTCTCTTCGCTTCGAAGTGGTCCCGAAATTACAATTTGAAGCTCGAGCAGGGGCACGCGGTGGCAGCTACATAGAGCGGCCATGAAGGGTAAGGCATTGACGGGGCCCCGGGCCACGAAGCAACACAATGCCCAGTCGGGCATCGCGTCGCAAAATTGTTGCCGTCGTGTTTCCGTCGCTAGGAGTCCCATTGCGTGATCATTTCAAAGAGGACATCTTCCGCAGACTCTCCGGCACTGTCGCACCTGGAGAAGTCTCCACTGCCCGCTAAATTGAAAAAACTGACAAAGGAAAAAAGAAACGACAGGCCACAGAGTGCACAAGCAATGTAGTCCGTTATAAAGCGGCCCATTGTTGATACTGCCATTACTGAATTCCGTGCAAACTGTGCATGAAAAAAACAACAACACAGTTTTGTCTGATCGGCTGACTTCAAACTTACAATAGAGACCCGTGCAGTCTTTTTTATCCCATTATTTTGTAATGACCGATAGTTGAAAAAGGTAGCGATAACCGTAATTATTACAACATATGAATTTCGAGTCTAATTTTGCTCGATAATTACCAGAAAAAGGCAAATCATCAGACCGATTTAATTTGCCCAAACTCCTGCATCAATCCAACTTGAATTTTTCAATGTCCCTTCCTGTTTTAGTGATATTTACAGTCTCAATTAGTGCTTTTCTTCAGAATCAACTACAATTGGGATTTTGCTTTTGTGTACTGAAGCAAAAAAAATAATAAATTGTAGACGGCTCCACCTTTGTGCCTATAAGTACGATTCGAACAGCATAGGATTTTGTTGACAAAATTATACGGTAGGCACCGGTAGGTCGTGGAGTCGGCGCGTATAGGGTTATCATATCCCTTCATTCCATGGCGTGCGCAGACCAGAAAATTAAGTATGCTGTAGATAACAATTATAAAAAATACATAATTAGAATACACACAACTCTCCATATCAGAGACACACCAAGTTAAGCTAATTTCTTCATATTTGGTGGCTAAATCGATAGCGTTTGGGCGAAAATTTCATCCAAAAAGACAACCCTTGGTCACCCTGAAGTAGTCCTGAACGTTTTGTCATCTGGAGCAATGCAAATAAAACAACATCGAGGGTCTACATTTTTTTCCACTTTTCGCAGAAATACAAGGTTGGTTAAAGTGCAATTTAAGCCTTACACCCCTCTTCCAAGGGTCTGCAAAATTCCTCAGTCACCGAGAAGTTGGGGACATGCGAACCATAATTTGATTTGCTTAGGCTGTGTGAGAGGATTACATGCCGACCATTACAGCATTAAAAAACCCATGACATAAGAGTTGTCCTTGATGTGTGATATGTTAATAAGTTTGGGCGCCTAGTGCCCTAAAAATGTTCAAATTGTACTTGCTGTCACGAGACGTTTGCCACCTACCCTTCATGAATTTTCAAAGTAGAAAACTGTTCAATTGAGATCACTTGACAAACTAGATATTCACTGATCTTTGACCCAAATTACCCTGCTTTTTAACTTTATTTGCACTAAGATGGTGACACACCATGTCACCTTTTGCGCTTTGTGTATGTTCTGGTGTCGAATTAGCACAATGTGTGAACTCTTCGAGGAAATGACTTGATTGTGATGAAACTATAGTTCTTACTTCTTGAAAATGCAGCACCTTGATACAGCTCCAGATTTTCCAAGATGAAAAGGAAAACGTGACGTTCCGAAACTATGTTACACCTTAGAAGAATATTCTATCCGTGCTGTCAGATTCAAACCATGTACTTTAATCAAATATTACATATTTTTGAAATACTGTTGGATATTTTTGTTCGATTTAGCATCAAATTTAACCCGAGCGTTGAAACTGCTTTCTTTCTTACCTAAAGACACAACGTATCTCACGTTTCCCGAAGCTCACGAAGTCAAAGTTTATGTGTGGCTTGACAAAATGTGTCTCTAAGTCTAACTAAATTTTATGAAGGAAGAGATTTTTTTCGATAAAATTGCCCAACCAATTGGCCCATAACATAACATACAGTACTTAAAATGACATGCTAATGACTTAGATTAAGTTATGCAAGCATGTGTAATGCACAATTTTTCAACTTTCCATTGCTAAGAGCCACAACGCCTTTAGCTCTGGCCCGTTTGACCCACCTAATGCATTGAAATGGTGTCTGAGACGAACGCAGTAGCTGGCGCAGGTACCAGGTACTATACTGTAGTATTTAAATCTTGTACTTTGATGATGCCACTTGGAAGTCTGGGGGTTGTTTATTTGTGAAAAGACTATCAACCGGAAAGAATGCATGGACGTGGAAGGAATAGTTTATTCATAAATTTGCGATCTTAAGTCTAGAATTAACTTAGAGACTTTTGAAGATTTTTCAGTTTCACAATTTCTGGGAATAATGGTTTACATGTATTCGCTTACTAAAAAACAAAAACAAAGGGAAACCTGTTCTTGATAACGTTTCTTTAAAATCACCTGCAATTTTGTTTTTTCATTTGATTTGATCCGACATCAAGATTTAACTTACAGTTACTGTGGAAGAGAGAAAACAAAACACAATGGACACTGAAATGAAGGTTTAGAGTGGGAAACAGCCACGCTCCAAGTTCTTTAAAATAGGTCTATCTTAGTGTAATTCAAATGTGACGTAACCGGGATCGGCCGCGCCGAACGGTTGCTGGGTTACCCTGCTTGCTCTGTTGGTTTGTTAGGCGCTAAGATCTCACTTAGTGTCTTGTGTCAGGACCCTGTCATCGTATACCGCAGGCTGTCACGTAGGCCTAGTAGTTTTGCAGCACGCCTTTGGTCCTCTTGATCTCTTTCAGTGTCGTAAAAAGCAGGCCTTTGCTTTGTTTTCAACCCGATAATTCAGGCTTAAGAAGTCGTCTTGATTTGTTTCAATTTTTATCTGATGCATGTTTGTCACCATAATCAAAATTTGGGAATTCAGGTTGTTTCTCAAACTTGACGCTAGTGACTTGCTCTCTCCTATTTTCAGAGAAAACTGAAAGTTTAACTCTGTCAATTTGGAAATGCTCCCAAATCAGGCTTGGTTATAACAAAAAAAACCCGTTTATTATCTTATCCAATATGTGGACTACTTCAAAGTGCAGAAATAAATAACATAGCGGAGAATATAGAATTATCCGTGAACTACTTTGATATCTGTTGGAAATACAATGGTAGCTTATCTATGGCAGAGTATTTTTTTCCTTTTTTTCTCAAGTATTTGCAAATCACGTTAATAGCCTCTGAGCTAATTCTGGGACAAAAAATCTTGGAAGAAGATCAAGAAGTGACACGTACAAAGCTGCATTTTCAGTAAGCCACGATATTTTCCTTTCTCTCTGAGTGGTGAAATGTTACTTTCTAATCAGTCGTTCCCCGATTGTGGATTGAAGTTGAATCCTCGGGAAAATTTGTGGTAGAATCCTTTTTTCGAAATCTGGAAGTCACAATTATGTCCGACACTGATCATGGCGTCTCTCGCTGAAAGGGAGTTAGAAATATTGTCGCCCCTCGTATATATGTCTGAAGCTGACGTAGTGAATTTCTTTGTGCATTTTTTGTCTTTATTCATTCTTGTCTGCATAATGCTAGATTTGATCTGTCAAATAAGCTGGTCATTTACTATTCCTCTGACGGCCCGATATCAGGCCTCGACCATGATATATCCTCGATGTTTTGCTGCCACGTATAATGACCCTTAAGGGGAGCTTAGCTATTCCTGCTGAATTTTAATGATTGTTGGGCTCCCGTCTCCGCCTGAGGGGAGAACGGAAGTGGATATGGTAAAAAGATGCTGCCGAGACATGGGAGCCATCGGCATTGACTCCGCATTGGCTTGTCTTTCCCTCATCTGGGACGGCATCTTCAGCTTCGTGTGTTGCTTTATCAGTGGCCCATCCAGGAAACCTCTACTGCTGGCGATACAACACTAATGTAGGTCTGGAGTGGCCCCCGGCCGGGGGGGGGCGATGGGCATGCGTGCGTCTCGAGGTTCGCCCGGGCCTCTCGCCGTGGTTGACTAGCAGTGTCGACCGGGCGATCCCTGCCAGGGTAGGGCCCCTCTCTTTCCCTCTCTGCACATCCGCTGCCAGCGTGCTTCGTTGCAACGATTGGTTCCGTTCTGCGTGCAGCCTGAGAGCCCTATCGCATGGGCCACATAGATGAGAGCACAAATTGGGGGGAAAGGGTTTTAAAACAAGATTTTTCTGAAGAGGTTCGAGGAAGGCTTGAAAGGGCGAAGGTTTTAATGTCAAACTAAGATCAAACAAGCTCGGCAAACGTCGTTGCCTATATCGCGTGTCAGAGTTCAAACTACAAATGTATGTACACAGTCCGAGGCCCGGGTGAAATAACTTGTACAAGTCGTCCATGACTATTTTCTTTTCATTTGGACTAGTCTTTCACGAGTCAGGAGTCAAACTTGCAGGTATGTCCTCAGCGTACAATGATCACTCTTTCTACAATTGAAAAATGGGCTTCGAATACTACGCCAGTATAAGTAAATGAATATGTTTTTCACTTCAAGTGTATTGGATGTTGTATCAGTTACTGCAGTAATTTGGAACGATTTTAATGTACTGGTGCTCCTCATTGGCTTAATGCAAACATGCAAACAGAGGTCTAGTTTACTAGAGTATTTTTGCGCGCCTGCCAGTAAAAAAATGCAGTATTTCCCTCTCGAAATATATAATATCTAAGTCTTCAATTCATGACATGGGTTTTTTCGTCCGGCGGAAATGAAACTAGCCCCGTGGAACAATCCAGTTTAGTCACTCGGCATACAAATTGTTCAACTGAATCGTGTATCATTTATGAAACTTCTAGTTGTCTAAAATTATACTCGCTAGCGTCAGCTATGGTAAAACTAAAAATGATACAACTGAGAATGGTCAGAGCAAATGGAAATTTTGTGTATGCTATTAATGTGCACATCCGTTCTGTTTACAGGGCGTTTAAGCTTAAAGGAAAAAAATTAAAGGAAAAAAATATAAACACGGGCACATAGATTCCTGTTATGATGATTTGTGTCCGTTCGTCTAAATTAACACAATGAATGTACTGTATGTGTCCATTACACTTTGTGTTCGGTGCTTAGCGATGAGAGAGTATATTGATCTTGAAAATAATGTGCAAATTAAGAAGGGAAACCACGTCTGTGTTTTCTTCCCCCCGCAATAACCCCGTGAGAGTTTTTGTTTTTCATGAGCATATCCTGTACTAAGTCGACGGGATTTTTGGGAAAAAAATATAGGGTACATTCGAAGAGCAAATTTGTTTGACTATCATAATTATCATATCTATCACAGTTATCATATCTTTAAGTTTGAGAGCTTCATTGTGAACAAGCAGTTTGAAATGATGAGAATAGTGTTATGTTTTCGTTCTAAAATTGGTTTTGAATTACTACGCTTATTGTCAGATCCATGTAAACGACATTTCTGGACAATTATCTCGATACATAGATATGCAATATAACAAGATACTGTGGATCAAATTTATAACTACCTGATCTGATGACCATAGGTCATTTTGATTTTAAATATTTGAGCACATGCTCATGTATCTGTGAATGATTAGTTTTGAAACGTTTAACACTGCACATCGCTGCAACTTGTCTGCTATTGCTGAGATTTAACATGTCCTCATAACTTTCCCTCATCTTATTTTCTTTTCTAATTTACGGTCAGCATTTTGCATCTAATAATTCAACTCACTGTAATTAGTGGTTCAGCCCTCTCTCTGATGTAAAAAAAGGGGGAAAAAGAAAGAAATTGTCTCCTGAAATAATCACGAAATACTTTCCAGAAGAATAATCAATGACCCAGAAGGAATGAGTATTAACATTCATTGACATACGATTTGCATCCAGTAAAATTCGTTTTTATATTATCAAGAGAGCAAAGTTTTGATAAACAAGATAAACAGTGGTTGCACAGAAAACAAAATAACTCTTACAAATTGGATTGGAGAGATAGGGAGAGAAAAATATTAAACTCCGTGAGAATTCCCACGAAGCGCACGATAATAAAGACAAGATAGGAATGGTCGGTTTTCTGTTAGTGTGTTGATATCTTGTCAACAGGAGCGCGCCAGGTCCGTGTGTCTTATCTGCAATAGCTCTCGATTGCAACAAGGGAAAGTTCCGATTGCCTGATAATTATGATCATGGAAGAAAAACAACATGAAAAATCGGGTCGAAAGGTCGCTTGTTTGTTTTCATTCTGAAGTCCTACACGGGACTCGCTGCCCATGGTACAGTTGTTTGTTTGAGGTAAACATCATTTCCATACACGCCGAAATATCCGGCCTGCACTCCGTTTTTTAATAAGTCAAGACGCGGTGGGTCCCTGGGTCGGGGGAGTTTGCGGCGGCCGCTGAGCGGCCCCAGGTAGACGTGGCCAGGCCCTTGAGCCCGCGTGAGAGCTACACTCGCTCGGCATTCAACTCACATTGTAGGGCCCAGAAAATATTGACGTTCGTTATTAACCGCCTGAACAGACCCACTCCGGGTCGATTTTCTGTCTTCTTGTTGATCATAGTTAACCCCCGTCCTTTGAGTTAAATCATCAGACCAGCTTTCATCTTGGGAAAGGAATGAAAAAAAAGAGAGAAGAGAGAGGGAGAGCAATTTCCGTAGAATTGAATTAGGGCGAGATTCCAGCAGCAGCAGTCTACTCCCGGGAACTGTGGCCATTCAACACATGAGGGGAAAAAAGAGGAGCTTTTTTAATGAAGCTGTCTGCCATGTTTCTTATAAGAAACTGTACTTATTGCGCTCTCATTGCTGACAAGAATTTCACAAAGTTGATTAGAGTTCAAGCGCCAGAAACTAAGGGTAAGGCCACAATAGCCAAGTGCTTTAGGCAGGCTGACTGCGGGGCATACTTAGAAGGAAACATTGCTTTCCAACCTTCCAAGCAAGCTAATTGTTCTAAGCGGTCTGCCAAGTTATTTTGTCTTAATTATTCCGTGAACGAGACTAGCAATAACAAGTTTCATTAGTTGCTGAGAATAATGCCGGGAAATATCAATGACGTATAGTAGATACAATTGTTGTTGTTATTATTATCGTTTGGTGGTGACTGATTTTGAGCGGCGGAGACCAATCCTAACTTATGGCCCGATCGTCACTGAGATAGTAAGTGGGTCCATTTCCAGGGCCAGGATTGTCTCGTTAAGGCCAGAAATCCTGTTGATCAGATGGCGATTTAGCTTTTTTACCATGATCAATCAACGGGCGAGACGTGCCCGCGGCTGCACCCGGGAATTGCTAGCTCGCTTGCCACTCTCATATTTACTTTTAATAAAGAAATGTTGGGGGGGGGGAGAGAAAGGTTGTTTCATAGTCCGCGGCTTGCGTGCGGAACCGCCCGGCCTGATGATGCCAATGGACATCGCGGGGATCGACAGTGCGTTGTTGGCAGGGTTGAGCCAGCATGCCGCGTACCGGGGTCCCTATACAGTTTGTCGATCAGCTTGGTCGCGGCTGTCGCGCGCTCTGGCCGGGTCCGGCGTCGCCCCGTGGAAATAAGTCACGTTCAACGGGGTACTCTAAAAAGTCTAGCGCTGCATTCAAGGGAATGCGTTTAATATCGGGCTAGTCATTGTTGGGGCCTTGCCCATACTCGGGGATTAAGTGCCTGGCTTGGACTGGGGAGTCCGCCTGGTGTCAAATTTCAGTCCGTCACGAGTTTCAGACATATTGAAATTCAAATAAAAATTGAGGGAAAAGAAGGGGGGTAGAGAGAATAAAAGAGGGGAAATAAAAAGCCACGACCCAGTTTTCGGCACTCCTCCGTTCATCATGACGGACGAGCCTGCTGTCGTGCCCGACACCCCCGTCTTCCCTTTATTGACACGCCCGTGGTCAAGGCAACCGCTAACTTCGCCCGTCTATTTTTTTCTCTCTGCTGCGCGTCAAATATGCACATGTCAATATTGAAGGGTTGTTAGGGAAGATGGATGAGATATGCCCCGTGGCTACATTTAGCCTTGAACCAACCAGGGTCTAGGTCGACATCCATTTTGCGCGCCAAAGTAATGTCATCTAATTTGGGCTCTTTTCTCAGGTCGATTTTGGCGGGTAGTTTTTAAAAAGTTTTTTTACCATCTTAAAAACTAATTTTATGTCAATGTTGCAGTTTTTCTAACAAGATCTGCTGATCCAAGGGAGCCTTTTGTTACAATTTTAGTCGGATACTACCGACGTTTATTTTTTTCAAATTACTGATGTGTGTCTGCACTGCCAGTATATAGGTACGGTGGAATGGCATTTCAGCCTTTCTCAAACAATTTCATGATTCATTTAGCATGTTTGTGTACATAGGTTCAGCAGTTTAGTATGTTTGTTTTATCTAATGATTCGACCTAGACTATGGGCAATATCTGATGATACCGAATAGCTATAAGTACCCTGCTTTTTTGCTGACATTTTAATTATGCGTACTGGTTAAAGGCAATCCAACATAAAAAGAAAAGAAAAATCGAAAAGATAAATGTTATCCGGGTGGGTGTTGTCTGGGACTATTTTTCGGAATGGAACACTTTCAGTTTCTAAAAATTTCATCAGGTCTGAAATTCTTTCAAACATTTTGGTATGCTTGATGTGAAATTTTTTAGAATAAACTTTGAGCTTTTTGGCTAAACTTTGCAATATAGGTAGAGGTTCCGTTGTTTTCACTCCGTTAACATGCGCGTTTACCCCTGCCAGCCATTCTCTCCAGAATTGTTTGACTCGCTGAAAAGAACAAGTAAGTGGGCCATTGTATTAACAAGGAAGTACCGAATTCAGTTCATAATGTTTACCAAATCGCTGACATTGTATTAAAATTCGTTAATGCCATCTCATACTCCTTACAAGCTTTTCAATGTGGAATTTTGTCTGCCAGTCTGTGCTTCAGGTACAGACTACGCATGTTTTTATATACCGTATGCTTGACAAAGGCCCTGATGTCTAGTCTTATCCCTATGCAGAACGCTTGAGGGCCGGCCCACTGGGTATTAAAGGGTATGGACGGCGCCGTGGAACGTTATATTTCCGTATACGGACATGTGATATTCAAAAGACGCACTTAGATCAATGACAACATTGTGATGTTTTTTACCCTCCAGCTTTTGAGCAATTTTGCAGTTCCACACTCAGTCCGAGAAGATTTTTCACCACATCCATTTAGTGTCAGAAGACAAATAGCGGCAGGCGTTTGGGATTTCATTTCGTTTCTTGAAGTATTATTTAGAAAAAATGTCATGCAAGTCATTTTTCTTTCCCGCTGATGTTCGTCACAACTTAGCCAGAAAACTTGGACAAAAGCCTCCTCTAACAGCCTTTCAGAGTATTCTAATGCCCCGTGGTTTGAATTACGCATCGCTGGTTAACCTCGTAGAAAAGGAACACGCGGGGGGGGATTGGAAAAACCAAATAAAAAAAATTTTCCGTGGAAATTGGGCCATGTTCTCCCGTTGCCTGATTGGCTGACAGAACCAACTTCTCCCCCGCTAAAGTTTAACAGCGTTTACATTTCCCGGGGGAGTAACAGGAGCTAGCGCCAGCGGGGCCAATTCGCCCTCCGGGCAGATAATGTTACGCAATTTCAGGCCAACTTATACTGGTGTAATTGGATATGGTGGAAATCCAATTTCGGTCCAAAATCCACTTTTTTCTCCCTGAGTCCCGTTCCCCTTTTTTGTCTGCTTCGTAGTTTTCTTAGACGTGACTGATTATCTGTACACTTGGGGGCGTACATGACAGAGATGCTTTCGACGAGCGGATTTTTTTTTTTTTTTTGCAGAGGGGAATTTCTCGACGAGAGCCGAGGTAATAGGATGACGCGAAAGTCTTCCAGTTGCTCTGAACTGTGTAATATAAATTCATTTATGCATACTGTTATCAAAGATTTTGGGGGATATCAGCCAGGTTGTGCCCAAACACATGTAGACAAAAAGTGGTTTCCATTGGACTCTGCGCACAAAATGTATGCAGGACTATAAATGGTTGTTTCCAAAGTTATTCATGTTTCCCTCGGTAGACTATTATTATCACTGATTATAACCACGAAGCACTGATCCATCTTTTTGCTCTTCGGTTATGTGTATAAGTGATATGTACCATTTTCGCCGATGACTAAATTTCTTCATCTAAAATATAGTTGATTGATTGGCATTGATGGACGACTGAAAGCCCAGTGACAGTTTGTAAAACAGTGACTTGTTACATTAAGCCTAAATAATGTTTTAAACTTATCGACTGATATCAAACATTCTGAAACTTATCGAGCCCCGTACTTCCAAAATTATCTTTTATATTGTGCATTTGTACAAAAAAATTATGTTAACACGTTTTAAGGTTTTTTGTGTTAATCCGTTTGCGTTCAGGTGTAAATTACAAACAAATGCATGACCAATAAATGAAGCGTCACTGTTTCTCATAATTACTTCAACTATACAGGGAATGTTTTGAAATACCAGGTACCGTTGAAATTATTTAGACAATGAATGCTGTTGATTTGATTTGTTGTGTACTATTTTCCTTATCCTCGAAACCACTATCCTCGAAAACACTGAAATTCATTGTTTACTGAATTTCAAGGCAGATAAGTGTTTGAATAGTAAACAAAATGGATTATAACAGAAAAATCCATTTTGTATACTGTATACGTTATAAATTGTCGTTTGTTTTTCGATGGATATCAGAAGGTCTGGCGGGGAAAATGCAGCTGGTTTGCGATTTTTACCTCGGCACGACCCGGTGCCCCGGTGTATGTCAGCCCTAAGCCTCATCAGACTCCGACGGTCGATGATTCAATATAATGTGGGTCCCGAGAAGGGGTAGACATGGAGGTGTGCACCCGATAGCAAGAAGGCTTCTCTCCTGTAACCTTTCGATCCCACACTATCGAGATCGAATAATTTCGTGACATTCAAGTCATTTTTTTCTGTTGTTGATAAGCTCGCTCCGGCTAACCCATAACCCTTCACCAAGTTTCTTCGTCTCTGAAATTCAAGACCGGTTGGTTATGGTCGTCTGATGGAAGCAAGGGCTTGAAGCTGCGGTCTTTGGGCAAGTCGTTAGGTGCAAGCAATGCAGTTGATGTCCGAAACCTGTCACTTCGACGACTCTACCGACCGGGAGCCATTTTTTATTACGTTAGTCCGATTGGAGTCCTTATATTATGTGCTCGTGCTCGGGACCAGTTTGAGGTTTGGGGTAACTGCAATTAGCAGGGCACCGTTAAAGTTTGACGGACGGGATTTCTCTCCCTCCTCCATCTGAGGAGCTGTTCGATTCTCCGGCTGAGTTCGGGTGATCAGAGGAGCTGTTCGATTCTCCGGCTGAGTTCGGGTGATCAGCCTGAGGAAATCTTTCTGATGGGTGTTACGCATGCTCTTGTTCATCCAGTAATCAATAAATGATCACAGAGGTCGCCATGACATCGAGAAAAACGTTGCAGTACAGTCACGCCAAAATTGCCACCAGATAGGTATAGACTGGGTTGTAAATCTCAAACAATCTGTTTTGGGGTGTACATTAAGTTTTGTTTTTCCATTTAAATAATGAGAAAAATGGGGAAAAATACAGAATTTGCTTTAAAACCCTAAAGTTCAGGGAATGCCTTTGACCTTCAGATTGTTCGCAGATATAAAGTTGGCAGAGAAAAAGAAATGCAAGTTATCGTTCTCATTTTTAAGGAGGAGTGCTTTGTGATAATGACTAACTAAAAAAATCTTTGCATTACTTTTATGTAAAACAAATAAAAAAATAAATGGACTGAAAAAGAAATGAATAAAAAAGAAATAAAAATTTAAAGATGAGAGAATTGACTCACTTTTGGTGAACATCGAGGGCAGTGAGCTGATTCTGTTGTCTAATATTAAACAGAGTCTTTCTCAAAAAGCGAAGATGCCCTTGTCATTTTTTCGGACTTGGCGCTGACTCCTGTCAGACGCAACACGCATTTAATGAGGGAGCACCTATGGAATTAACGGAAATTGGACTGCATGTGATTAGTATTAATGCAGTTCTGACTACTGACTAATCCTCCCTGGGGACGAGGTGAAATGTTTCGGCTCATCTTCGCATTACCACGCAATCATTCCGAGGCTCACTTCCCCAGTTGCTTTACCAGTTAAAACAACGACCGATATATATAATGATCTCAAGAACCAGCATGTCATCATTTTGTCAAGGGAAATGAAGAGCGAAATGATTTTTTTTGGGGGGGTGTCTCCAGTCTGATCTGGCATCCAATAATTTAACAACCTGGCAGTGAGTTTTCGTTTATTGATCGCGTTGTGATAATATATCGCCCATCATGTCTAGTATATATATTTTTTTCGTCTGTTAGAGTTTTTAATTGGCTTGGATGCCTCGGGATCTAAAGCTTGTTCCTCTCTGCTGTTTCCTGGCACATAAGAAGCTTGTTTTTCCTCGACTCAAAACAAACTGTCGGCCGCCTGTGGTGCAGCACGTAAACCGGAGTGGCGTGAAAACACCGCGATGTGGTGAGTACACACAGCGGGTCCCTGCGGTTCTGAGTCCCCGGTAAAAGGCACGCGAGGGTCCGCTAGAGACCAGTGGAACGGCTGGGCTCAAGTCGGTTTGGCACGTGAATAGATCACGGGAGAAAAAAAACATGTGCAGCTTATCTGCATGAAGGCATCTTTTTATCTTCAGGCAATAAAAAGAACTCAAAAGAATGAAGGAGAGTCCAGTGCATTGGAATGCTCCCAAATTGTATTCAACGAAAGTATTTTTAAACCTTTTTGGGGGGAGGGTATTTCTGCTTGTTTTATTTCGGCTTTGCATGCCCATTTTAAATTGAGGAGAGGGATGCTACATGATGTGTGTCCTGTGCTGCCCATTTCTCCTGCAAGACCTTCATCAAATGACTGAAAAAAACCCTTAAAAACAACACAGAATGTTGAAACAAAAGCGAAACAAAATACAAACTTAAAGGACCAAACTTTTAATCCGTGTGTCCCAGAAAGAGCAGGAAAAAAACCCGGCGATCGAAGGTAAAGAGGCCAAATATGCTCCCTAAAAATTAGAATATTAAATTGACCCACATTCTGTGGCAGAGTCGTAAACACGGCAAAGCCATATCCCCATGTCGTATATTAAACCGGGTTCCAGATCTACACTGCCGTCCTGTGTACATATTGACTCATTTGGGATGCAGCCAAATACAACTAATTACTCAGACGCTGCAGAGACGTGCTGGGAATTCTTGGATCCAGAAAACTATAGACAAAAATGCATCTCCTTATGTTTGATTTGAGTACGAGGAGGAAAAAGAGAGGATTGGTAGGTATTTTTTTTCCCTGTGCCATCATTGCCATGCGCTGGATGTCTTCAATTAATTTCCCCCTTCATAGCCGAGGGTCTCCCATTAATGCGGAAAGATTGGTTCTAATTTGACACCGGACCCCTTGGACTTCACTTTCATTTTTCCCCTCTCTGAACCCTTTTTTCCCCAACCGTCTTCATCTTTCTGCGGACAGGTTTGGCAGACCGCAACGCTCGGGCGTGGCGCCACTGGCGGTCTGTCATTACCCGTCCCCGTGTCCGTCACACAGAGTTGGCCGGTAACTCGATCTCCGAGATGGGGAGACTCCGTGCAGGACCCTATTTACACGTTGACCTGGCCGTCTTAAAAAAGAAGTTGTGGGCTGAGGCCGGGGATATGGCGGAACGCGGTGGGTTGAAAACTGATCGGAGAAACCACGGGTTGATGAAGAACATATACACCTTCAGGGCGATAGACAGGCGACATAATCAATTGGGTCAAATAAATTGCATTTTGTGGAAAAATATGAGGGTCAGTTGAAGCTGGTCAAAATGACCGAGGACTGTATGTTGGAACGGTCATCCAGCTGAGAAGAGTAATGCCTAGAAAAAGATAATTGAAGGAAGAGGAAGATTTTTACTTTGGTAAAGATACTGAGGTAGCGTAAAATTAATGATAATTGAACAAAACACCCGTCTGTCTGTCCGATTTTAGATTGCAACTCCTAAATTAAACTGCAACTTTTGACGAGAAAATGAGTTGTAACCCACATCCCACCTTTTTATAAGTCTTCCCAAATTACCCTGGTAGATGGCAACCAATATAAAAAGTCACAACGACTATATGGAAAAATCTTTGGATTGTGGTTTGTGTTTTATTTCCTCGGACTTGCGGGAGTCGCTTTTCCTCTGTTACTTTTGTGTCGCACTCCGTCCGCACAAGTTAAAGCGTGTTGAAATAGATCACGAATTGCTGGAATAGGCCGACCTGGAAGCAGACAGGAAGAAGCTCAAAACCGTGCCATCTTCCAAATTTCACTCCCCCCCCCTCGATTTCCAATCCACACTCACCCTCCTCCACTTCACATAGCCCCCTCCCCCTCCCATCCCCCATATCACTGACACAATCTCTCACCACGGCCGATACGCCCCGTCAGCGCGCTCTGGAGTGCCGGGCCATATTCTCTCAATCAATTACACACCATTTGTAGTGAGTGATGCTCGCGACAATGAGCGCGAGGGTTTCCGGACCAACCCAAGCATGCCCGCGGGTGGATGGCTCTCTTCCCTCCCGGCCTCGTGATAGCCGTCTCCGCACGCTGGAACCAATGAAGCATCAAGATAGATTGATGACACATTCATTCATTCCCCGTATCTTGGAGAAAAAAATGCGGCTGAGATACACCCTAAATGTGCATTTTCCAGAAAGATCTGGTTAATGATATAAAAGACAGCGATTTTTTTCCCCGGGGTTTAAGTTGTCATCTCGTGCGCGCTTCATCATGCCTTCGATCCTTATTCTCTTAGATCAAATGACATTTTGTTATCATCATGCAATTGCAGGTTTAAGCTAATATGTTTCCCTTCTTAATTTGTATTTTCACGTTTTTTTCACTCCAGTGCACCACGGAATTTGTCTGTGATTACACACATGACAGGTTTTTAAAGGATATTTCTGTTTAGTTTCAAGAATCAGTTTTAAAAGCTGTGCAGTCCATCATCTTGAAGGAATCACGTACATTAATTCCTCAGAATTTTAACGGGTGTGGAGCTTAAAAGTCTGGGTGGATTTGTTGACTTGCCGTCTGCGCACGCTCTCTTCCTCCGAGAGAATCGCCATTTTTCCAGCTTACTTATCACAGACATTAGTAGGTGAACGAAAATGTGGAAAAAGTAGGCTCGGTTCTAAATTACACGACACTGGTTTCTCGTTCGGAAACAAATAACACAGTTTAATTCTTGTGGTGTCCCTTTGCAAGTGCAACGTGCAACCAACGAGTTTCTGGCTGTAATTTTCCTGCTGTCTTGCATCCACTTGCCATCATCAGAGGCTCTCCCTTCTTGCGTGCCATCATCACGGAGTACTTTGATTTATGGCCGGTCGTCGCGGTGAAACGACTCGTTCCTGTCGGAAACAGGAAAGGGTAATTCCTGTCTCATGCCAAACGACCAGCGAGAGAAAACGGGGAAGAAAGAAAATGTGGAAAGAGAAGATATAGAAAGAAGGAAAAAGAGGGAAAGGAATGGAGGGGGGGTGGCTTGAAAATAGGGTACCCTGGAGGGTAGAATGGGGGAGGGAGGGAGACAGACTACCCGTGTCGCGGAAAAGTGATGAGCCGCTAAGTAAACTTTGCCGGAGACCTGGATGAACCACGGCGGGGAAAAAGGAAGAAAAGGAGAAAAGGGGAGAGACAGAAAAAATGCCGAGCTTTTAATGTCGTCGACTTCTAATGAGCACAGCTACGGTACGCGGGCTTGCTAAAGTTGCCTACTCATAACTTTTCTCGGGTTTCGGGCTGTGAGATTTGACGGGGCCGGCCGTCTTAGAGGGGGGACTTGCGACTTACTACCCAGGCTGTTTATGCGAGCTCACGGCATACGCGTGACAGTGGGATTTCGGCGGCAGATTGTACCGTCTGTCAGTCACTAACGAAATTTCGCTGAATAATGCATTTTGTAGAAGATTTTAATGCAGTTTGGGATTTGCCACCTCTTGGAGCTAATCAAAATACCCCTGTCAAGACAAAATAAAGGAGATACCGGTACCGTTAGTATATCTACATGTAGATGTGGCATTGGTCTTAGATTTTAGGGAGAATAAAAGCTGGTCAGATCTGTAGCCACAAGAAATGTTTGAACCATGTGAGCTAAACGTTTATCATTTCAAACCCACCACTATTTTATATCAGTAATAAGATGCCGTGGTTTAGCTACAGGTTCAGGGATACGACACGGATAGAGAAAGGCAAAGATGGTTCAAATGCGCTGAAATACACATAGCATACAGTAAGTTTCCAGTGCACAAGGATGTTTCGTTTCCCATTTTACTAGCACATAGTCTGCTTTGTAATAGATTAACCGTTGCTTCTCATTTCTCTAATCAGACATGTTTTTAACTAGTTTCCACCATTTGAAACTAAAATGTCTATCCGTAAATAGCACCCTAAGGCAATTTTCTCTTGAGCACCGCATTCATCATTCACAAAATTTCTTCACCTGATGCAATGATAAGGCCAGTGTGCTTGCAAGGGTCCTGTCTCGTACACAGTCTGGCATTTACAACGGAGTGTCTCTCGCTGGCGAGTAAGAATATCGTCTTTCAATCACAATTGTACATGGCCTATCCATTGCAAGTAATAAACACAGTCAACAAGCGTGTGCAGTGTTATTACACTGAGCAGGCCCAAAGAAGGACGGGAAAAAACTAATAATTTGAGACCGCGAGGCAGCGTATCATGTCTGACAATAGAGGGAGAATCGAACGTTATTGCAACCATTGATATGACAAACGTGTTTACACATGACAAATCCTCATTTTGTTACACGATGACGCACTTGGGAAAAGTAATTACATCGAGCGGGAAAGTTAACTGTCATACGAAACTAAAAACAAAATGAAGTCCTTTATTTTCACCTTTGCTTTACGTCGCCTGTACTCCGTTTAAAAGACATGATAGCCTGAAGTTTTGATATTGTGCAGAATTCACTGCAAACGCTAGTGTTGAAGTTTTGATATGTGCAGAATTCACTGCAAACGCTAGTGTTCGTCATGATTTGAGTTGTCTTGGTTGCATTTTGCAATTGCTGTTTGGATAGTGTGTAAATATGTTGGTTTCCAAATTAGTCATCCTTGCATTCCACAGTGATGAGATATCTTCAAAAAGGAATATTTTCTATGGAAAGCTGACGACGCACGGTCGAAATCCTCAACATAATCACTCGTGTTACACAGTCAACTCCCACAATCAGCCTGTACGCATGATAGATAAGACATGCATGCGGTATTTGAACTGTTGAAGGAATCTCAGATCACGGTCGTTTTTCACCTGTCAGAGGCGTTTCCCCGAAACATACCCACTTCTCTCTGGGTTGAAAATGAACACAGGAAATTGACTAGAAGCGAAGCCAGCTCGTATACATTCTCGAGAGTGGACGATTTGTCAGCGACTCCACATTTTCCCCGAATCTACTCCATCCCGCCATGTTTGATATCGAGCCATGTCCAAAGCGGACATTCCTGTCTGTATGTACGGCTGCGGCCTTTCACCGTAGCGTACAATGAGACAAACCGAAGCCGTAGCCACAAAACACCCGATTTGGCTGGGCATGACAACACAGAGAGTAGATCGCAAAGGACTGTGGGAAACATGACGTGTGCAAAGGATATTTTACTCAAAGAATACCATAGCCAATTTCACCACTTTGGGAGAGGGTGTCTGCCTGTCCCTCTTTGAAGGACGACATGTTATCGTTAAAATACTGTGATTAAAAGAACAAAATACCGGATGTGTGGCTCTGTCTCAACCTTTTCTCTGTTTACTCCCCTATAAAAAAATAAAATATAAAACAGTGAAACCATGGAAGTTAAATCAGTACCATCCACGTTAGTTAATTCCCTCGTCTGGCTCTCAGAAATAGATCCTCAAACCACGAAAACACAACGATGCACTGCAAAGACCGGCAGACAATTTTTGATAGAGGATCGGCGCAATGCTTTCCACGAATTTCTTTTCACCGAGTGCAAACATCCTCGTGGTTAACAGATAGGGGTGCAACGTCCAACGACCAAGGCATGACACTTACGCATTCCCATGCAAGTGAAAAACAAACCTAAAACAATATCCAAGCAAAGATAAGACAAGGAGGTTCTTGGAAGATGAGAAGTATATTGTATGAATAATGTCTCATAATGGATGCTAACTCGGTCATTCACCTGGGTGTAACAGTTACTGTGACCCCAGGACCGATTCTGCCCCTTGTCCTCCCTAAACGTCTTGTCTCATCCCAGCGGTTATGGATGAGATCATCCCGGGAGAATATTTAACCCCATCACTCGTCTCCGTTGGACTTTGGGATAACGGTGACTATTCCCCATTCCCGTCAGTGGCCCGCCAGTTAAAAATCCACATTAGAAAAAGAGAGGGTTAATATTAATTTCCACTTCGTGACTGAGAGTACACAGACTTATGAAGCATCATTTGAGGTATGTATCGCTGCCGGTACATGCATTGGTGCTTGTTTGAAGCGTAAGATTCGTGTTTCGCTGCCTGGTAACAAGACAGAAAGTGCCGCCAGACCGGAGCGGGGCACAAAAACTTCAAAACCAAAATCGTGAGCAGGATTTTCTAACGGGATTTAAATATCTTAGCTCATTGCAAGCGACTAGCAAGAAACACTCTGATTCAATATAAACAAAAAATGGCAAAAATCCGTGCTGCACCGATATTGTACCATCGTACTTCCAAAAGAATTTAAGGTCGTACATTCAAGTTCGACCGTCAGTCGTCTGATGAACCAAATAAGTAAATCAGTTCGACTGTGAGTTCAACACTATAGACAACCTCCCATCAAAATCGAAACTATAAAATCAAATGGAATTTTATTTTGCCTAATGTTAACTGATTTACAATATCTGTTATTAAGACTGGATTAAGCACACGTGCACTCGATCATGACAGAATTCCCTTTGCTCTGTTCTACATGTGACAATGGCTTCTTAATCCTAAGAAGGGATTTTTTTCAAATCAAGTGTATTTATATGAACTTAGTGTAGAGTTAACTTTAACAATAGTTACAAACATACAGCTCAGGGTAACTGAAGTCCCGTTGTCTTCAATCGTATAGTCACAGCTGGCCTGCCTTTCCGTTTACACAGTTTTCATGTCTAAGGTTTTAGTTCACTGGTCGTGTACCCACCTACCCGCAGAAAATAGGTATGTAAATGTACACTCTATCTGTTCATATTTGTAGAATGGTGTATACTGTTCACCCGATAGATGGGGCGTGAAGGAGTCAATGGCATTTGCATTTAATGATGTCGTTTATTTCTTTGCTGTCGTTTGTGCCCATCCAACCGCACCGACAAACTTTCAGAAGAAATCCGTTCTCGAGGTTTTTTAAAGTGTTTCAGCCGCGACTCACAAGCTCGTAGTGGGAAAGCTGACGGGATTTCAAGGTTTATGTGGCCAAGCTGATGTGTCGAGAAATTCGTTTGAAATGTATCCCTAGTTCAAATCAAGTAGACAGAGTGCTTATAGGCTCCCGTTCCTGATAGGCAACAAGATATCAGGGATGGATATTTTAAGCCAATAGATTTACTTTTTTCCCCAAGAATAAGGATTCTCTCTCTTCAATGGTGATATTCTAGAATTCTCTAAATATAACCAAAATATTGTTAGGTGTTGAATAAGTATGCAGAGGTGGCACTTCGAAGAAGACTATTCTAAATCCACAGTACTCCCGACACAGTATTCTTCACTTCCTGTAAATCCATTTATTCACGTGTTCAGGCGCCATCAAACTCAAGAACGGGGCGCCTCTAAAACTCCCGCTAAACCTCAAAACGCACATGAAACGCGTGCGGCATAAAAAACGTTGATATTTGACAGCATACGTTGAAAGGATATTTCAAAACTAATTAAAAGTTTAATGTTTACTTCCTGACTAAAACAAAAACTGGTTTGCACCCTTCCATTCGATACTTTGCAGCGAGACAGACACAGTCTCTCCTTTTGCCTTTAACCGACGCGGCAGTAGTGCGGACAGCATACCTCACCGCATCACGTGACAAGTTTTTCCCCTCTGCTCTCCCCAGATATACCGTCATGCTAGCTGGTTCAGCCACGTCAATCACACCTACGCGTTATTCCAGTGAAAAACACCCCTCAAAAACAAGGCAAACATTATGTGCTCAGCTCAGTTTGCGTGACAGCCCGAAGTTAACTCCGAGTTAATGATCAACCCAAACATGTTGACTCGCTAAAAACTGCCCGCACGCGGGACACGATTTTCTTGCCTGTATGCTTGGCTTTAGTTGTCTCTGAATACAAGCTGCTTTGCTTTCAAGTCAACCCACCAAACCACCCTACCTCCAACTCATTTATATCCCCCCTTTAGGGTTGTATCATGCCCTGTGTAAAAGTGAATTATTCTTAGGCACAATTTTTCTACAACTAACTTCTTCTTAAGTGTATGAAAACTGTCTGACTTTCCTAGTATGTTAAAGATATTGAGAAGTGCAGTTCTTAAACATCTAAAATCATGGATGTTTTCCCGAACGTCTGAGATTACGGTTGCGATGTTATCCAAGGAAGACAAGAATTGGTGCATTGTGTTTCTGTTCAAATGGTGAACTCCAATTTTACTGAAATCGTCATTAAAAAGGGGTCCCTTGTTGGCTTATTGCTATGTACTTACACAATCAGTGAATCCCCACACAAAATAGGGCCAGAAAATGTATTTTGTTGTGCATAAGCCAATGTAACTGTGAGGTTTTCGTCTTGGGTCACTTTTTTGCTCCTTAATATGGACATATCATTAGCATAACAGCAAAAAAACATTTAAAATAGCGAAATAAAAATTGAATATGATGTTAATTGAGACATAGAGGTACATTTTGGAGATCTGTATCAAACATTTTATCGCTGCTACCCTAAGTAAAGCTCATTCACAAAACTAACATATGCATTTCTTCCCTAATTCCTTAAGGTTTACTTTACAGCTGAAAGCTGATTTCCGAGACATCAAAGTTTTGCACAGATAATTTTGTGATATCAAATTGTATGTTGCGTTTTGTTTACGGTTGGCGGTACGATCCTTTCTTTCATTTGTGCTCCTGCAACTTTTCTTTAAGATTTATACAAAGCAGTAAGTCAGGAACTTGTGATGCCCATGTCGGTCAGAGTTTGTGCGTCACAGAAAGGCTTGAAAAGATAAGTAATACAGGCCATAATTTCTGTTTTGGTTTCTCCCATTCATGATATTGTAATGTTAACTTGATTTCTCGTTAATTAATATAATTCATCTTAAAAATAGCTTGTTCGCCCAAGATGCCATACAACGCTCAAACACTGAAAGACCCAAACATTACTTTTGAGAAATTTGTTAACGCGATGTTTCATATAACACTCCGCCCCTACTGGGAAATTCTATACTTAGTGTTGAACATGGCCTTTTAACTTGGGATGGCCTTAACCTGCCATTTTAAATTGTATCCCACGTCTGCATTGAGGTGTTTGATTTAAAGCACTGCAGGCCGTTATTGTTGGTTCATATCGTACTTTCTGACGGATAGGGAAGACGTCTGCCAATTTTTCGCTTTCATTTTGTTCGTGTTGACAGTCAAGATGCAATTAGAGAGCTATTGTTGTTCCGTATCGCACAGAGTGACGTTTAATGATCATCTACCCTCGATAAATTTATTCGACTTTTTATGAATGCTATTAGAAAAATCATTTGGTCAATTTCTTTTTGGGGGTGCGTATTTTTTTTTTAAATTTACTGACCATTCTCCATCTAGTTTAAATTCAGCTGACGGAACCGCCCAGTTGGGCTGATGTGGCCGTAACGCCAAGACCCTTACGCCGCTCTTAAACTAAGGCTTTACGCTATTGGGCCCACTTTTGGTCGCGGTGAGGACCATTTCACCGGACGAAACAGTCCTTTTATCCGGCCTCACAAGTGTCCAGCAAACCAAGCGGCCGCGTTCTGAGGGCCCCGTGTGCAAACTCAGCGCTCCCCGGCGAGCGGGCCTGCCAAATTACACTCGAGTTCCCGGCATTAACGCTTGGATGGGTCCGTTACCTCGTGTCAACACAAGGTCTCCCCATTGGGGACGGGCTGGAGTTCCTATCAGAGAGGGAATTTGTCCTGGGCATGTGCCCACCACAAACACCGAAGCCTCATTCCCTCTGTGTCCAGCTTCTCTCCGTAAAATACCCGATTACTCCGGCTATAATGGGACACGGGGAGTGCCCTCCAACGGGATTTCTGTCAGGCGAAACGTTGGATTATCTCCATCAATATTGTCCGAAAGTTCCGCATAAACACGCAGAGCAAACTTTGTTTTGTACGAGACGCGTGCATGCTCTTCTCCGAACTTCCTACGTTTTATTTTCACTACTAAGGAAGGGAGGAAAAACGAGGTGAAAGAAAGAAAGACAGGAGAAGTAGAGAATGACCAATTTTTAGCGTCAGTGTTTGATTTTTACTGGCTTTCCACTCGATAGGAATTTGACTTGTGAAGTCAAGTATTCTAATGCACAGAATGCAGGTAAGGAATAACACAAAGAGAGAGAACCAGAGTGGACTGATTGGGAAACCGGGGGAAAATTGAATATTTACCCTCATCGGGTCCCTAAGGCACGCACTGAGTTTTTTAAAAATAAGGTTTTGAAAGTGAGAGATTCTTTATGGGCGGGCCCCGGATTATCAGAAGTGGGTGTAAATGGATTGGGATCTTCAAATGAGATCCCCAGAACTTGGGGGGTTGGGGTTCTGGGGCATGACCCCTGGGGAAAAAGGATATCAAATCCTGCGATATGGTGAATTGTAATTTCCCAAAAAAATTGACACTAAGCGAGAACGAGAAGTGATAACTTTACAAGAGTCAGAACGTGCGAACGGCATCTGTTAGTACATGTCGGGCCCGGCACAAAGAAAAGATGCGAGCCGGTGGCAGCGCAAAGAAAAATATGTATTTGGGATTCGACTCAACTGCACTGTAATTCTAAGATAACTATTGCTACAAACTGTAGCTTTAAACATCAAATCCCCGTTTGTTTTCTCGGTTTCCCTGTTTTGGTACATACAACGGAACGCCGTGGGAATTTCGGCCGATAATGCAACAAAAACAAGCCTGTGTCCACTATCCCCGAGTTTGCCCAATGTCTGCGTTAACGTAGGGAGCTCATTGTGCTCATCCGCGCTCCAGCAGGTTTTCAGACAGAGAACCCTTTTTAAGTCGTCTCTCCTGTGATCGGGGGAAATTCAACCTAACTGTGACATCATCTTTCTGGTTCCCCAAACTCCCGGTTTGTCCTGCTCTGTCAACAGGGAATAATTGTTAGGATATTCCCTTCAGAGCGTGTGAAAATAGAGGGAATCTGGCTTGGTTTGTTGCCGACGGGTCAGGGTGGGAAACAAGAATGAAACAGTTAAAAAGAATAACATCTTTTGGCTGAGAAGCAAGAGAAATTCAAATGAACGATTCGTCTCTGTCGTATGTGGACAACCAATTCTTTGGCGGAGGATGGCAGCATGAATTAAGATCTCTTGAAGATCTCCCAAAGAAAGTGTTCCATCTCGAGACCTTGCCTACCCCATTGACACCGCTCTCTACCAGTCCAGCTCTTGGCGGGGACGGTGAACGGTTCACGGGAATTCCGTATAGTTTTCAAACATGTGCAATTAACCTGTTTTCCAGATTCTTATCTATTTTTATAAAGCATTTGAAAATGCAACTTCAAATTCATAATACCTTCCTTTTCTTCCATTATTGGAAGTAAACAGCGTCGAAATCCGATGTGATACCCAGATAACCAACTGCCCAATTATCACGTATTAGTTTGTTTTAACAAAACAGTTTGATCAGAATTTGATACAGGAATAATACATCTTTTTGTTATTTTTAAATTTATGACCATTATTTTGAATTGCATCGCTTGGATGGTTTTGATAGGATGCACATCAACATGTCCGGGGGAGTTAGTCAGCGGGCCGCTGCCGTCACGACGGCCGGGGATACACTGCTTTTCCCCCGACAGTAGATCTGACGATCTCCGGTCACTGACCGATGATGCAAGTTCGGGCCGATGACCCCTGGCTATTTTTCCTTCTCGTGGTGAGGCGCATGTCACAATGGAAAATTCCTCCCAGGGGTGATTTTGACGATCTGGTCTAAAGGTTTTCCACTTCCGTTTAGTGGCAACGAGGCAGGCTCAGAAACCAACATGATGACCCGTATAAACCCAAACGTTGACCAGCAAAGAAACTACCACGGCCTCTGTGTGTGTACACGTATTCGGATTTGAAGGGCATTACTTACAATGTTCGCTGAGGTATCCCCAAAACATTTCTACTTTCGCCTATTCTTTGAAATCAAAACCTCGCTATTAGTATGAAATGTTTACCTCAAATTTTGGGGATCTGAAGCCAAGTAATACAGTGTCTAATTAGACTCACTGTTTTGTTGTTGACTTGCTGGGGTTCACATGGCGGGTAAATCTGTGTGTTTAGACTAGATTCGTGTTACGTATTCATTGTATTACAAGGGGTTCTTCGTTGGTACTGTAAGGTCGAGCACTGTATGTCATACGACATTTTGACTACAAATCTACAGCATTTGCAATGTATCGCCACACTTTGACATGTTCTCGACCATTCAGGAATTATTTAACTCCACCCTCGATCGGTCTGCCTCTCCAAACCCTGCCTGACGTACGGTTTGAGCAGAAAGAAAATTCGGAAATAAGAAAAGTTGACACGATGGCCGACAAAAATATACATTGCTGCTCAGATATTTTGCGAGTATAACGTTAAACATAATGTAAGCTTTTCTTCCGGGGGTGGATAACGGAAACGTTTGGGATCGACTCAACTATTTCGGACCCAAACCACAAATTGTGGTGTTATGGACCATAAATGGGCAAATGACTTATTATACATATAGATGCCATTATAGATATGTCCCTATCGCAGGTTTCTATCGCTTCTTATTGGCACATTTCCACTTGAGTGAGTTCAGTTTACCTCTCACAAGGCTAAAGCGAAACTCCCGTTGTATATACCCCTTTCTTCACCTCTGAACTCCTTTCTCCACCTTTGTAACCCTTCTCCATATAAATGTCATGCATTTTCACTCTTGCCGAGCCTTTATGGACTTGCAGAATGACGGAATGTTGCCACAAATTTTTGGTGATTTTGAGAGAGTGTCATCTAACAGACGACAGCCTGAAATACTTTGTGTACAATAACTATAATTCACAAGTTCAAGGTTGAAACTCAGCAGATATACAGAGATATATAAAGCAAGATGTGTGCTCTTAAGTTTAGAAATATTCGAAGGTACAGAATCTGTTCGGCTGTTTGGAGGTAACAAGAAATCTTTCAGGGTTAATGGAGATTGGAATCTTTGATTTCTCATTTCTACAGGGTTACGTCAATATCTCATGCAGGAGTTTTTGTTTTGCATTAAATTAAATGTTTGATCGTATCGACGGAGGGGAATTTATGTATCCCCGATCTACATCCTACATAGAATAGGCTCAGGTATGATATTCCCCTACACAATAGGCACATGAAAGGCCTATACAATACAACCTAACTGACAATTTGACAGGTGTCTCTGAGGCATTTTCTTACCTGTCAAGCGGCTTCGGTTCCTAGCCTGATTAATACCGCTAATTATCATTAATGTTCGGTCCATCTATAATTCCTGCCTTCGCCGCGTCTCTAACCGGGCACCGCAGGGAATGCATGGCTTTCAAATTAAAGGAAGAGTACAGTGGGATGTAATGCGTTTCTCACGCGTACGCGTGCATGCGTCATTTTGCATGTCACCAAAAATACTCTGTCACTTGTTCGCCGAAGAACATTGGACACCAATGTCATTACACGGAAACCAACGAAGCAAATTATTACCCGACATTTATTCGCAGTTGATGAGCTACAGCCGCAACACCTGAGACGCCAGTTTTCGAATAGTGTTTTGTCTAAGTCTAAAAACGAAACCTGGATTTTGGGTGAAAAAAAATCATTCCTTAACATTTTGAGAGTTGGCGGCGCGAACATTTGAGCTGCCCTCACGAATTCGCGTTTTTGGCGGCGCGAATATTTGAGATGCCCTCACGAATTCGCGTTTGTGTTCACTTTCACGCCAAGTATATGAACTGGCCTTAAACAAGCTTTTTTTCAACTCGAGGAAAAATTTGCTGCAAATCTTTCGTGACGTGAAATTTGCTTCGATCTCACATTCGCCTGTGGCATGAACCGGTCTCTAATCCTTACTTCCCTCATCGGCTGACGAGCAAGAGTATCGGTTAAAAAGGGCAAAACGGTAAATAAAAGAAAATATAACTTTACTTTTGTCCAGGGACCGAATATTGGCGATCCATTAAAATAGTGCTTTATTTATTAGTTATGGAAACGGTTACCACCAGATTCACGATGGACCTGAAGATTTCCCTCCTCGAGTCTGTTGTTTCCATGAGTAACTCCAAAATAAACGACCTCATTCAGAAAAGCTAAATTAACAAGCCCCCGGTCTCTAGTGCACAATTCCCAGTCGTAGTGTCATATTCAGTGTTGCTGCAAAAATGTAAATAATTCAAATTTGCCTCTACGTATACACAGAGATATCAATGTCAATATTGCCAATCCATTTGCCTTAGGAAAATATTTGCTCAAATATGGGATAAAATTACATGCATTAAAATTCCCACAAGAGTATGATATTCATGGTGATAGAGATTGTAGTTTTATTGTGTGACACGCGGATGAGTTTGGTGAGAACGAAAAAAAAAGAAAAGAAAATGTCCAAACTTTGGCTTATTTATAATCCATCATTTTTATTGACCTTCCAAATTTCTGTCAGGTGCACGATTGTACTATTTCTGTCAGGTGCACGATTGTACTAAGTGCAGCTGACCAAAGCAAAGAAAAACCATCAGCGAATGCAAATTTTGTCTCGAATTGGATTTTAAAACGGCCACAGTAAAGGAAAAGGGTTTTCTGCAGGGTGTAAATGCCGCAGTCCAGGTAATATACTTCACAATTTTGATGCCTTGATAGACAGGCGTATTTTAATCAACCTCAAATTTGAACACTTATTCAGGATGAATAAAATCCCACCATTTTCAGGCACAGGTCACTTGAAGTGAAGGAGTTGGGAAAACTTTGTAGTTGAACATGCTTCTGACAAAAAGACACCTGGGCATTTTTTTCTATTTAAAACCTCAAAACAATTATATGAAATTCATTAAAGTAAAGACTACCTATGTAGGGTTCACACCCAAAGATAAACTCTGTTTTAGGTTGCCGCGGTTTTGAAGACTTCAAGAGTGGATAGGGTATCTATTGCTGCGGGGAGGGGGGGTTGAGGTTTTTGTTCGTACAAGGAAGGGGGTTATTACTTGTAGTTGTCGCAGTTCGTCAAGTCATTTAATTTGTTTGTTTTGTCCTTAACCGTACAGGCAAAATAAGACCCCGATCGGTTACGCTTTTTAGAGCGACTTTCAACCTTCATTTAGACGACGCTCCCCCAAGAACACTCCCCCGGATCTGTGACTGAAATCCAAGGTTTGGAGGGTATACTCCAGTCGTCGTTACCAACTCACAAAGGATATTTATCCCATGGTTTATGACCATGGGAAATTCAATCGCTGTACTGCTTACTATTTATTCCGCCACTCAAAAAAACATAATTTAATGCAGGAATGCAATTTTTTTCGGTAGAAGTTTTCAAGGGTACCGGTAAACAATATGGGATCGTTGTCACTTAAATTACGTTTGACAATCCTTTACATTAATGCTGTTGTTCTTGTATATTGGCAGGTTTTCCATGAACGTGATTAAAATTAACTCACTGCAACTGATGGAGGCTGATATAAAATACCAATTTTTGCAAAAGAGCTAGAGTGAACACTTTTGCAAGCTGCTTCATTTAAATATAATGACAAATTCGTTTGAAAGCCAGCAAATGAACTATCTTGAACATTCGACTCTTGATTTCAAATGAATTAGATGCAAAATAAATTGTTATATGACACCATATCGTGTAACACTACGACGTGAAGGTAGTAATCAAGAAACTTTATACTGGAGCGGGTACCGGCACACAGTGAAATTAATCAGCGGCAGATAGAAAGTCGTCACAGTAATAGATATTGGATTTTGATGATTTAGTCAGCATTCTGAACATGGAGGGATCACTTATGGTGGTACATTTTTCATGAAAGTGTTTTAGGAAACAGTAAAAAGGTAAAGCTATCTCAATGGAAACGCTTGGCCGTCAGAAAAAAAAAAAGATGACAAACCCGGACAATATCCTGCAAGCCATCTGCATGACAGCAACACACACACACATAACACATGATGGGGACAAAAGTCAAAACAAGTACAAATTTGGACGGGCAATTAACAAGCCAATAAACCAACGGAATGATACAAAACAAACCTCGCGATGATGGTGCGTGGCGGGCACAGACGCGCTCGACCCTTTGGACTTCGGATGTCCACACTGCAGAGCGGGTGCGATACGGCAACTTACCGGTCTTGCGCGGGGGATGGGCACTGTTGGTAGCTAGGGATTATGTATGCAATGAATACCAAAGTCTTTAAGATATCGTCTGTTCATATAGACTCTCCAATTAAAAAGTAGAACACTAATAAGCAAGTTGGCTAACAAACGTCGTGGAAAGCTCCTTCGAAGCATAAATTGAATCGTAACGAAAAGCATACTTATGTTTTTAATAACTGAATTTGATGAAAACTGTTTTCTTTCCTGTGCATTAGGCCCGTTTGAATCACGTAAAGCTTTTTGATTAATTTGACACCCTATAAACTGATGAAAACTGGAATTTTAAATTAAAAATTTGTGTTCGTGACATGTTCAGAAACATGGTGGACGCTGATCTTTGGCATGTTCATTGTGTGGAGATAAAAGCGTGTTTGGCCACAGTATTCGCGGGTTGCGATTTTACCCCAGCGTTCACGAACGACGAGGATCATACCAACCTCTTGGTTTCTTAGTAAAAGGAACAAATATGGCCGAAACGCGAACTTACTCCAGATAAGAAACAGGTTAAATCTGGACGTCACCTGCAGGCAAAAACAAGAAATAAAAAATGATTTTATTCCAATGGCAGATTACCACTACCAGATGATAAAATTAAATGAGCCTTTTGCAAGGCCTATCTCTATCCAGCCAGCCAGGCGTTCCGTTTTCGTATCCATCAGTTTATCGATCAACTAACATTGTCATAACCACACACAAGAAAAATTTAACCACTTAATGAAAATTGACGTGCTAATTTGTCATACAGAAGCGTTGGTTGACCGGAAAATCCTCTCATTGTGTGCTCAAACACGCGCTCAGTTGTCCCAATTCCAGGCTGTCCATCCCCAGCCAACAGTGAACCCACAAGTTGAACAACAAAACGTCTCAAATCAAATTGTGGGTTTTAATTTGGTCGAATGCTTGTCTAACGCTCGGCCCAGAGCGGGGCTTATTGTTAGCCCGAATACCCTTTTGTATCACCACTCCTTCTTACGACTTTGGTGTCAATAAATTGTTTGGGGGATTGGTGCACAATGAGGTTTGTTGTGGAACTCGACTGAAAGGGATTTGGTCAACACCACGAAAATGGTATTGACCGACGAAGATTGCGGACGGCACCGGGAAGATCCAGGCACACATACCGCCGGCCTGAGCGGCGACGGAGTCCCTGTCCACATTGTTTGCCTCAAGCAGGCACAGGGCGCCAACGATCAGTCTACCGGTTCATTCCGGGGGATGTTATTGGGGGTGACTAATCTCCGGTGAGACCCACCTGACCGACCCGTTATCGGCTACTCTCTGGGATAAATCGAAAGGTCGTAGAATTGTTCTATTCGTTCATGTTGGGCAAGGTCTGGCCCAAACGATCCTGTTACGTATCGTTTAATCACTCCAGTCACGGCCTGGCCCTAAATACCCGTAATTCTAGCTAATCCGCCGCTTCTAACGTGTGTTACACGACTGACGGGTATCACCACACGTTGAAGTAAATATTTGAGACAGTGCATGGAAACGCCTTTCGAAAGGTTTGTGGTGTGTTTTTGTACTCATAGATACCTCGTGATGTCGTTTTCATTCTGCAGTTTTTGCATTGTAAAAAACAAAACTACTTCCATTCTGCATGATTTTAAACTGAGGTCGGTTTGATGCCGTGAAAACATTTATTTGCCACATACTCTTTACCTCTGTGAATATTTTTGTCAGTGTGTTTTCATAGTTTATAAAGTGGTTTAATAATTATTATTTGTGTTATCAACAACATCTGGAGTAGTTACAACATTTCACTATCAAGAATGAAAACATCCAACGTTCTGAAAGTGTCAACACGAGAGGGCGCATTCTGTCGATGAAAATATGTGACTTGGTTACTCTTTCACGGGCCAGCATCATCAGTTTCGATTCCGCAAAGCGTGCGCTGAGCAGCCTTTGACTGACAGAACGAAACCGAAGGAAATGACACGAGGCGAAGATGACATGAATTGAGCTAACGACAGATGTTTAAATTAAAAAAAGAGGTGCTTTAATCAAACAAAGCCAAATGGAACTATTTTGAGCTAGGATGAAAACAAAAAGTCAATTCACAGCAAAGGAATTAACTGAGGATATAAAACTGTGCTTTGGCTCTTTGAATGAGGAGTATAATATGTTATTATTTCAAATACGAAAGATATCTTTTATAACGATCCATTTTTGAAATTATGTTGAATTAATCAGTCAATATTAAATACACAAAACTGGTAATTACATTTTGCCAATATTTTCATTTGAATCACCATTCAATTATGAAAAAGGGAAATTTCGAAAATCGTTTTCATTGGCACAGGTTGGGCTACATTGTCTTTTTGACAGCACACCTGATTTTAGCCGTCCAGCCTGTACCATAAAATATGTTTTCTTTAACTAGCAACAATTTTTTTGTTTAAGAGAAAATTAACTAGACATCATTATGATGCCGAGTTATTCCCCGGTTCTTCTTAGAACCACACATACTCAAGAAAGAGATTGATCCATGGTGTAACCACAATCGTTTGACTCATATAGTTCTTTCACCATGAAAGCCTTCAAGTCTTATCCATCATTATGATTGCAAAAAATTATTCATTTGGAAAATGCTATTGGCCTCCCGTAAAATTGTGTGGAAATTATTCTGCCATTGTGAAGGTCTGTTCAAATAGACAACACAGTGTAACGTCAAAATCTTAGTTTTCGAAAATTGTTTCCCTTGGAGTTCAGTTAATCAGAGTTTATTGTTTTGACATACTGAGGGATACAACCAACCTGGAAATATATTTTGTTCCCCTTTTCCAAACCCCGTTACTTTAAGAAGTAGGAATTCGTAAAAGCAGACCCGAAGGAATCCTTGCTTTGCGTCACGAGTCTCAGTGTAGTCTTGGTCGTATGAATTTTCATCATATCCGTGAATTTACAACCCGCTGAAATCCTGGCACATGCACAGCACCCCGGCAACCGTAACACCCCAACTTGCCATTGTTCCATATTTACCCAGGCCAATCCATACTTGTACATTGTACCCGAATTGTTGGCGGGCGTAGAGGAGGGTAGGTCGTCCGATAAGGGGTTGTTTTTTCGGGTTGTTTGTTCCGTCCGATAAGGCGAAGCCTCCCCCTTGAAAGATGGAGGTTAGGGATCAGGGTTGGAACTCACGGCATGTGATGGTATGCAACTGTAAAAAATCCTTCGATCAGGTGAGATAGTAAATTACCTCCTCAGACAAATGTAAAGTCCCCCTCCACTCCCCCCCCAAAAAAGTGAGAGAAAATAGCGCAGTTTCATTTAATATGCATACTATTTCTGTCGCCGTTAATTAATCAAAACAGTGGCTTGAACTTTAGAGATTTTTCTTTAAAAATGGTTCATCAAATTTACTTGAATAACCAAACTGTGGATGTGATTACTTCGTTAAAATACCTGGCCAACACTTTATTAACTTACTTTTGAAAGAGTTGTTGTTCTGTTTCCGTTATATCACCGGGCGACCCTTGTTTTAATAGATTACAATGTGATTCTCAGCAAGCATGAATTCTAACAGCAGTACAGAAAGGACATAAGGCAGTTTACTGAACAACTGGACATGCTGTCCATGAAGCTGCTAGACTGTGGCTGCAACATTATGTATTTATTGAAGGAGATATAGCTCAGCGGATAAAATGACCCATTCCATTCTGTCTTTCTACAATTCAACCGGGACTTTTGAGCGAGAGGAGGATACACGTTAATTAGATAAACAACGAACTCCGTGACAGACTCTTCGGTATGTTTCGACTGTTTAAAAAAATATACATCACGACGGAAGAATTCGGGACTGTGGTCAAAGTAGCTGGCGAAATGCTGATTCTTTGATAAAGAAAGCAAAGAGATAATTGCATTTCGAGTCGACATAATTTGCTTCTGTACCGGCACAGAGACCAAACTGCTGGGCAGGTGAAACGCTAAAATCATCGACTTTCGGCAAAAGAGGGGAAAAATCACCGCGGCATGGTTTATTGAAATCTTTGAGGGGGAACAGACCGGGTGCGGATGATATGGTCACCGGGGACTCCACGCACTGGGCCCGGCAAAGAAGCTCGCATGACGGTCGATTTTTGTGCGGACGCAATCCGGCGGAAATACAACCGGACTGATTAGCTTATGTTGTGAGCTCGGAGCGGCTCGTTTGTAGTTGGAACAACATGAACACAGTTTTGCGGGTTGCCGGCCCGATTTCTTGGCGGGACCCCTGCCTTTCCTCTGTGACGGCGGCAATCTGATTGTTAACCGAAGTGGAAGGACTACAATTGGGACAATTTTCCAGAATTTTCACGCGGCTGATGTGCCGCGAATGGACCGGCTTTCCAATGTTAGGTGACTGTGCATTTCGGTGTTATTTGTGAAGTTGGCCGTGACAGACACAAAAAAGAAGTCTGACAATGTGTGAGATCGAAGTGTTAATAGAAAAAACATCTGCCAACCGCTCATTTGGTAAATTTTGTCCTTTGAAAAAGAGTACTCATTTCACGCCATGATTTTGTCCTTTTTTGCAGGGCCGGGGTGTCTGTGAAAAATGTAAATCACCGGAGGGAGTTTCATTGTGCAGTTTCACCTGATACCAGTAACATTGCTGAAGAGGCCGTAGTACCATGACCGCGCATTGGAAAGTGCCCGTTAACTGTTAGCAGACAAAGTGCGTCTATATCTATACGGCCGAAGGCGACAGGAGTTTGCACGGCATGCATCGACGATGACAGCAATAGGTCTTCTCAGGTCAGCCAAGCATAACCTTAGCCCGTCAACATCACAGAGACTTCGCTTTAATTGCTTGTACTCTAGCCGTCAGTTCATATTTTCTTTCCTTTGGATGGTTGGTAAATAGTTATATAAAGCACTTGTATGGGTGTGTGCATTTGTGTATCATGTCGCGCGTTTTTGTTTGAGTGTCTAAAGTTTGTGTAACAACTTGTTTTCTCAAGTGCACCCGTGTTATGTACCTTTACGGCAGATAAACCACCAAATAAGTGTTTATCGAGCACACAAGCATCTATGTGCATTTACTGATTACATTTGTGTACATTAAAAGTTGACTTCCAACTGATGGTATACGCATGACAAATTTACATCAATAAATATGCATTGCCATCACATTCTGCATTTGTTTAGAACTCCAGAGACACACCGTACGCCCGCGAAAAGTATATATGCCCTATGACAACTTTGTCTGGACTGCAGGTATATATGTTCTCGGCTGAATACAAATTTAGAGAAGAGTTGGATAACGCGAACGGGTAAACGCACGGGGAGAACGGTAGCCGTCTCATTTCTGGTTCAGCCAGGCTCCCAGGCCAGAGACGCAGGCGCAGCGATGGCAAAGCCACAGTGCGATCCCGACGCCGCAGAGCCTCGAGGACAAGGTTGAGCCTGTCAGAGAATCTCCGTACCGTGGGGAGTAAGAGATGCGACAGAGGGGAAAAAATGTGACACGGAAAGGCAATTAGCAGCGGTGCTTTTAATCTGTCGCGATTAAGGGAATATTTCCCCTCGGTTTCATTCCTCAAGAGGTTGGGTGATGAAGACGCGACTCCTGAAACAAGCGCTGCGCATTAGTCGGGGCATGCATACCTACCTCCAGGCCCTGGCACCACCCCGGACAGTCGGGTCCCTATTAAACCGAGCGGCTAATCAAATCAAGGGGGATCCTTGAAAACAATGGTGATTCAATTAGACAGGCTGGCACGATGAGCCGGAATTAGAAGGGCTGTTTGCTCTCGATTTTATACAGCCGGGCAGTCCAGTTGAATGAGTCTGGGTTTTTAAAGTATTTTTCCCTGACAAAATATGGCAAATTGTTGCCATGTTTAGATAAGTCATCAAGCGATGGAGAGATGCATATGCACCCTGGGGCTTGGACCGTGAAACTTCTTGAAAACTGGGTTTCTGTTTGCACCGGCTTTCCTCTTGCGCTTAACATCCCTGCATTGCCCTGCCCGACATTTTGTAAATGTACCAAGTTCATTGTAGGTTTTTATCGTATTGGTAAACGGAACTGAAGTTCTGATGCAGTAATGTTCGGATAACACAGTCGTTATCTTGAATGTCTTCATCTGATAGGCATGCGAAATTTATTTCAGTGTTTGGTGAAACGACTTACGAGCAATTTTCGCACGGCACCTTCTTCATGATCGTCAACAAGTTCCATCAATGCATATAATACATGGTATTTGAGACAGTTTTTCGGAAGTTTTGTGGATGTTGTGTGAAATATGTTGAAGCGATTAAATTCAGCTGCAGATGCATGTCGTCGGTAGTGATGGTCTCGATTTATTTGTGTCATTTGTAATCTAACATGGCTTTTCTAAATTCTCCTTTCAATCGATTTTATCTCCGCCTGATTCCGTATACCTCTCCGCCATCTAAACCGCGTTCCACTAAGTACATGACCCCCAGCTGGTTCCGTTGAAAAACGGACATTTTGTATGTAACTCTCCAGAATTTGATGTGGGTGAAAGACGTGGGGGGAACGGAAATCCCAAAATCCAAAACAAAAACCTCCAAAATAACAAAACAAAACCAAGAAAATACTGGCAAGCGGGCTGCAAATGGATTGAATCCCTATTGTGTTTCCACGCATAGCTGATTATCCTATTATGATATTGATAAAGACGACTGGAATCATTACGTTTGTAAAGTTTCCTCTGACTTTTAAAAAAAATATTTCTGTACAAACTCCTTGGGCAAAAGACACTTATACGGCCTCAAATCTAAGGACTTAGTTATATATGGTCTAAGACTGTCTATCTCCAGTAGTCTTTATCTCCCAGCTATAATCACAATGCCCCTGTTTCTAGATATTCGGATAATACCAGTAGACATTTGAAGCAAGATATGAGACGGAGAAACCCCCCCCCCCACCTTTGTGTTGGTCATTGTTTGATCGGAATCTCAGAAATTCTTTACAGACTTCTAGGGGGGGATGTTTTAGGTAACAATAGTCTAGAATGTGTATAGGGATTTGATAGGTAAGGGGGGTACCCCTCCGTCCCATATCTTGCCTGGTTTACCAGTAGAAGTCACACAATCTGCGCATCGAATTTCCCCCTTGTTCAGTCAATACCCCTTTCGTTACCTTTCTGCCTTAGCCGCCAATTTCACAGTACCCTCTTATCCATTCCTCTTTCCTTCAACCTCTCCCCCCACCCCTCCACCATCTCTCACAAAACCTCCGGGGTCAGTCCCTCGAATCCGCCCTAGCTTTCCATCCCCACACCCTCCCTCCCTCATTCTCTCACCCCGTCTGTCTCCGTCATTTGTAATCAACCCCGGCCTGCCACTCATCAGAGCGGTGTAACCCTTTGCTATTTGTTCATCGACTACAGCCCGTGAAAGCTCGTTCCGATTCGACCTGATGGGGTAGTAAGGTTTTTTTTTTGTTCCGTCCTCCATTAGACTAAGAGTTGTGGGTCTGCAAGCGTGGGTGGCTCATCGCATTAGCGTGACTGACCCGTCGATGAACCGGCTGTTTTCACGACTGGGCCCCATTTAATATCTCACCCAAACCCCTCGTACGCGCTTTGCTGTGTAATGAAATAAAAGCTAGCGACTAAGATTATCGAAAACTTTTCCCTAGAAGGGTTTTTACAGCTAGAACCTTGCATGGCGAGCCGGTTGCCGAAACTAAAATACCCCCCTCCCAAAGGAGCACTCAAAGTTCGTGAGTTCTAACATGAGGACATTCTGATTGATCCATCAACATAGGTATGTATTTAATGGGATTTCCACGGTTAAAATACATTTGGTTCCTTTTGTACAGATCTCAGCCATGAATTCTCATTTGAAAGTGGAAAAAAAACCCAGGAAATTTGAACAAGTTACGATATTTGACCATGTAAAAACCTTTAGAAATGTTTGTGCATGAATTCAAATAGGCTTACAATTTAGGGGCAAATATGTATAGAGGGCTGACGTGTTTCTGTCTTGTAGCATGAACTTTACTGACAAAACTCTTCATTCTGCAAATCGTTTGTAAGTTAATATTGCATTTCCTTCATTGTTTTAAAGCTGTACAAGTCAAACAAGCTTTTCAAAGCGAATAAGGATATATATAATTATATACAATATATTGTGTTATATTGTGTATAATGCGGATTTTACACGCGTTTTGGGGTCGTCCTGTCCGTAATACCTTTTCATTACCCGCTGTAGTTGAATTGGTGCTGTTTAATATTTTTGCATTACATTTTTCCTGTTACCCAATAACAAGTTTTAAGAAGAATTGAGTGTGTTTAAAACAAGGAAGCATTATAAAATGAAAATGTGCGAAGGGGGCTGTTGGTAATCATGTAATAGTCGACACTTGCACCATTATTCATAATGTCAACCCCAAAATCCAAAAACCGAAATTGTGTTTATTCCCTTTAAAAATACATGTCCAGCATTATCAATATTGGAAAGCTTCCTTTCTGACGACTTTGCACGCAAAGCGACAGCGGTTGATTCACTAACAACTCCCACCTCCTCCTCTTTGCCCAGTCACCATTTTCCCATACAACTCACCATAATCCAAAAGTGCCGAAAGAGGGCACTCTAAGTTGTCAAATACCACAGCATGCAAAAACACCCTAATGTTTCCATTTCTTGTCTTCATGTGCTCACGTCGTTACATCTTTCGACGGTTCCTCAACCCGGGAGAGAGAAAGAGAGAGAAATCTTTGTAGTCGTCAATCGGCCATTAAAATTATTTGTAAATTAGATTTGTTGCGCGGTAGAGTCAACTTGTCCAGTGGGTTGAATAGCAAATGATACCGAGAGATGTTGCGCCATGTATGCAGGATGCGGACAGTAACAAAAATCTGAGTTTTGGACTAAGGGGAAATGGGAAATATAGGCACAGTGGTGATCACCGAAACGATTCCTTCCCTAAACTTGAGAGATTCTGGACAGGCTTGGTTTTAGATTTGAGGGGTTGGAGAATGTTTTGAAAGTATAAATAACTTGTTCTAAAGGATTATGTCCTTTAGATGCTTCCAAACAATTTTCAAGAAATTACTGGAACTTTGGGGGAGCTTTGCAAAAATGTTGAGGAATTCACAGAAAATGTCATGCATCAAACAGCAGGGCCAAATTTTTGCGTCGTTTGGAGTAAAAATTGGGCAGCATCCCCTCCCTAAAAGATTCCCCCCCCCCGTGTAGACGTGAACATTAAATTTAAATTGATTTCACGAGGGCATAAAGGTGCAAAGTATTCAACTCAGTACTTTTCTTCTGGGGAAAATTCCAGGTTCGAATTTCTCTCCATAACCGCCGCGACAGCTGTTAGGCGCCATCTAGACAGAGGCAAAAGAATTCCCGATTTCCAAGTCAGAGGTTGACAGGGGAAAGCTTCGGAAATCGCATCTGTGGCTTCCCCCCCCCAGTTTTCTGTGGTTTTCCCTGTCTTTCTTTTCTTCCCTTTTCATCCACGATCGTGGCTCGGGCCACGGGCCGGGTCGATACCTACTGCCGAATTCGGCAGGGCACCACTGTTTGCCGAGGATCGTGTTTCCATCGTTATATCCCTGCCTACGACCTGTAAAACACGACAATCATCTAACTCATAGACCCCCAAATCCTGGGATTGTTGCGGGAAAAAAATCAACGTCAACATTGTCGCCAGATTTTGTTGGAGATAATATGTCTCATATTTGATCCCTTTGAAATACAGCGACGCCCGTCGCACAATATACATACTTTATTCAACATTCTCAAAAACTGCATCAAATAGAATCGTATAATGACAGAGTTTTTTCCTCAGCTAAAATTGCTTTGGTGGTTGAAAAGCTACAGCAAATAGCCCCAGTTCAGTTGGATGCGTGTTTGAAATCTACTTGCGTTTTACCGTTGCAATGCAAGGTCGTTGAATACAGTCACTTTCTTCTGTGAGAGAAAAAAAATCTGTCTCCTTGACATAAAACAGTTATGAAGGATTTAATGCCGGCACCTGTTTGGTATGACGGAGATGCAATCATTTCACACCAACACTGCTAGAGAAAGGCCATGTCCAAATCCCTTTGGCTACGTCCAGCAATAACTCACAAGTCTATGTGGAAATAGCCTGAGTCGCAAGGCAGAGTACTCCATAGGCGACTGTGTGATTTCAAGCCGCAGCCGTAACAATATGGGGGAGTGGGCATTTTTTCCCCGAATGAAGCTACAATTGTTCAGTCGGAAGTGAATAAATTAAACTGTATGTAATCATTATAATTTTAAAGGCTGCTGTGAAGAGTCAACTTATATAAATTAAAGCTTGCCAATTTCCTCAATTAAATAATTTGTTGCATTAGACATGAAAAATAATGCCAATATCCATATTCATGAATATCAGAAGGTTTAATGAAACATCGTGTTTGGGTAATAAGCATTTGACCATAATCGATTTTAAGTTACAACTGCGCAAACAGTCCAAACGTTGGAAGTCACATCAACTTTTTGATATGAAACTGGCAAATCTTGAAACATGAAGTGAAATCGTCCCTTTTCGTAAAGGCCAGATAGGTACCAGATGGTATTCCTTCTGACATGCTGCCAGTATCAGACAAAGATGAGACTTTGATATTTTTTCCGTTGGAAACTATTCCCCAGATTTAGACGTAACACCCCTTCCCCCAAAAGCTGTTCTTTACAATGTAAGATAGTTATGAGAGACGTTCGTGTATTACACAAATCATATAGTAACAATGAAAGTTAACAAATCGACAACAGTCTGCATCTTCGGATTTTTAATTTTTTCTTTACAATCTCATTATAATTGTGTTCTGTGATGTTGTTATTCAACTCTGCATGCAAAGTGCACTTGGGGAGAAATGACAGATTGACAAAAAACCAAGTTCCCGTTGAAGCGTGTCGAGTAATTTGAACATGACCCTGCCAAACACGCTGCTGTCCGGGAGCCGCTTCGTGATGTTGCTGGTATAAAAGAACAAAGGACGCAAGCAAGCCTATACGTTTGGAGTCGGGCCATCGCCACAATTCGCATCTCACCTGCTGTTTCAAGTTTGGCGCGAGGCAGACGAGGAACTGAAAACCGCGCATGCACCCGAAAATGGGGTTACCGGTCGATTGTAAACTCGCATACAACACAACCAAGTGAACAAAAAGGTCGGAACATTATGCACGCTTGTTCGCTCCTGGACGGTCATTTAGTTACTTGTGGTTTCTTTGATAGAAGTACTTTGAGTGTTTGGCGGAAGAAAAGGTTCTAGGCTGACAAATTGATTCGATTGTGGAAGGCACAAGCCCGAGTGAAAATGGGTAATGCTAACTGTTTTATAAACTCACTGGTCATTAGAACAGTAATTTGGGCAAAAAAGGAGTGTTGTGGGGGGGGGTTGGAAATCAACTTTTATATTGCTCTCTATTGTGATGTGCTGCCTAAATATCAACAGGGAACCCAGAACTTGTTGGTTTAGGGGTACAACTATGTGGGTTGATAATAGTTTGAGAATTTACAGGATGGATAGGAAGGTCGGTTGGCTGGTCCGCAGATCAGTGGTCGTCAACTGGCTGGCTATAGTTGGTTTGCTCGTCTGTAAGACTGTAAAAATATATGGACGGATTTCTGACTGGTTAATTGCTAGATTCATCGATTGATGATCAAACTACCGATGGTTTCCCTGGAACAATCAGTTAGGTATAGCATCGGCAGATCTGTTTATTATCGTTGCAAAGTTAAGAAAGAATCAATTAGGAACAAAAGCGACCAATTGGATGAACAAAGTCAATTCGGACGGTCGAAAAGTTCGTCGTGTGCCTTTAGGGTCTGATCTGTATTGCCCAAGCAAGAAACACCGCTGTCTGTCCATCAATATAACAAGGCAATGACAATTAACCTTCCTTGGCAATCGTTATTACTGTATGCCATGGGGTGGAAAAGTCTACCGACCACTTGCACCGTGGCAGGCAAAGCCTTAGCCACTATTAAAGGACATTGTGCGCCTCGCCAGCAACTGACTTTTTCCCCTCAGCGCGCTGCGGGGCAGGCAACGTGAGCATTATTTTGGTAAAAGCTTTGCTTGTCATCAGTTTTTTTCGCCTCATTAGTCGCTACACAAACATGGCATCTTTTATTGAAAAGACCCCCAACAATGGCCCAGGGCTGGTTTCATATCCGATGGACCCTGCAATGCCCCGGGTACACATTGTTCGAACGGGACCGTGTGTGTGTTTTTCCCTGTTGTTAACTTCAACATTTTGATACTTCTGTCCCTCACGGCTGCACGGTCAGCATACAAGAGTGTTGTTTGCCGGAAGGGGGTCCGCTACCCACTGTGCCAGGTACGCACGCGCATTAACCAAAGTCAAACTGATGGTTTAACAAAGGCTTTCAAACATTGTGTAAAAAACACACAGTCAGCACATTAGTCACACTAAATTTGAAATGAATAACTAAAATCTATCATGC
This sequence comes from Acanthaster planci, assembly GCF_054643075.1. Lineage (NCBI taxonomy): Eukaryota > Metazoa > Echinodermata > Asteroidea > Valvatida > Acanthasteridae > Acanthaster > Acanthaster planci. Next base: position 713,468 of record NC_141777.1, read on the forward strand.
ATCATTCAACGAAAAAGAAACGAAATAAGTGTAATTATTACGCTGCCCCGTCGTCGCCTAAATGCATACGGCACCTACCTCACAATGTACAATTTTCCATGCACCGATTATGCATTTTACGACAGAAGGCAAACAAAAGGAAGCTTTTAGACTTCGCCCACTGAAAGATACGTCTGAATTGCCCGATCAGTGAGAAACCCAACGATGGGGGAACTTCAGTTCTTGAGGGGACTCTCTCTGAAAAAAAGTAAACTCTTTTGCCGGTAAACATCGAACATATTCCCACGGATTGTGATTGTTACGGTTCATTAGGCTGACGAATCATTAACACTTCGTATGCTCATAACCTTTCTAAGCTTTAATATCCAGTAACCACCACTCTGAATTTGTAAAATAAAAACCCAAGCTTTAAGATTCATTCGTTCGTCACACAGGAACCCATCGTCACCGTGATCAGTTGCTTTTTCACATCAACGCGATTCAGTATCGCTAGGTTCCATTTCAAAGGTTCTCCAGCAACGAACCAAATCTGCACCAAAGGTTTCAGCAATGGAAGGGGTAAATGTCCGCTTCCGACTGCACTACAGCACGATGAAGCAATTGGTGTCATGGTGTGTTCTTGCACTTTGGCCCTAAAACACAACTTTCACTCTTTATAACCAATATCTGTTTTGATAAAAACTGTACGTGACAGAATACCATCAACACCATCCTGTTCACTGAAAGATTTGCGGCGTTGATCAAACTACTGTGCCAATCCAAAATAATGAAAAAAGGGACAAAAATTATGTTTACGAGCAATTTTGGTGCTGTTGAAGCCAAGTTGGGAAGATAGTCTCGCACAACCTTCGATTCAGAATAGCTGGCCTTTTTACTCTCCCTGACTAAATTAAGTTCTCTTGTCGATATTATTATTGTAAATCGAGTGAATGGTCCCACTTTTGAGCAATCAGGAGTAACGATATACATATCGTGTCGGGTCACGGTCAATGCCGACTGATTAGCTCATTGACAAGCTCACCACACACACTCACTCAAAACTACACATACAAAAAAAAGGGACAAAATGACGATGATTGACACATGTCAATGGTCTGAAACACAGACGGAAATGAGCGATTTGCGCCGCCGTTTTCCCATAGAAATTGGGCGAATAAAAGGTCTAGGTTGTTAGGGCGCAATTTGACTCCGCACCTCCGCCCGAGACCACGGGTCGAGCGGGCGTCAGAGCATACGTGCGCCGGACAAAGAGCGGATCTGTACCCCGCGTCCAAAGCCCCAGCCTTTAAAAAAGACACGTGTAATAGACTCAGCGCTGCCAATGCGTCCACAGAAAACCCTGGCTAGGAAACAGAAGTCGGGGGGGGGATCTGATGCACGAGAGAGTTGGAATAAATTCCATTTCTTTCTCAAGCCAAATCTTTTATTTCATCTTGGTTAAAAGGGGGACAGAGGGACAGAGGAGAGGGGTGAGTTGAAGAAAGTGGAAGAGGGGAGAGCGGGTGAAAAACCACGGCGAACGACGCAAGGGGATGAAACTGATCGGGGGGTAAGACGGGATGGTCCTGCCGAGAGACGGAGCAAACAATCGGGCACATCCTAAGCGGAGTAATGCGCGCTGAATGGGGACCAAACGGCATTTAATGGTCGGCCCCAGCGGCCAAGAACAACATGCAGTTTGAAAAGGACGGGAACGGAAGGCGAGCGATATACTCGGGGAGTTTGGCTGGCTTTTGAGTCGCCTGAAAAAGGAAAAAAAAAACCTGAGAGCCCTTTCGAATTCGCCCTTCCATCAAGTTCAGCTTCGCCCGGAGGTGTGTGCTGACATCTGTTGGTGACCGGTGAACACACACGACTTGTACACAGATTTTGGGTGAGCCCGTAAACAGGACACCGTCATGCGGACGGGTTTGGCAGCATTGAGTCTTCGTTGCATCCGTCCTGCCGCAGACACCATCAGCGTGTGCATACTTACCTTGTACGGCCGAGTAAATCCAATTTCGGGCGAAGAATACGAAAACTAGCTGTTTGCAGGGGACATCTATGTACAGAGACAAACAGCTCCCAAATTTACCCAGCCGATCCCTGTAATGCTAAACTGAACAAACATGGTAGACAGTAAAATCCTTGTATGTCATTTCGCATGAAAATGGGAAAATATAAGTTTGAAATTTACACATAGCAAGGTATATACACTTCATCCCGGCTGTGATAAGTTGTAATCCTAGTGGTTTAACTCATGATTTCCATCGCTTTTCTATTAAACAGAAAATATGGGCGTCACCTCGTTTTAAACTAAATGGATTAAAACAACAACAAAATTGCAAACAAGCGAACAAAATATGAGCCTCCTTAATTTTAAACAATACAAGAAAATCAAGACGGCAAAACATCATCAAGGACAAGGTAAACCACAAACACGTTCAGCAAGACTCGACCAAGATCACGAATATCTCCAAACATTGTCACCGACGACAACAACAATGGACCTTGACGACAACTACATCCAAGGACAGCAGCGAATTTCTTCCATGGGCAAACACAAATATGGCCATGATTCTACCAAAAACGAACCACGTGCAACGAAACAAAGTAAGTAACTTCGACCAAACCCTAGTAAACCCCCAAACACACCAAGGCCACGAGCCCCCCTGCAACACCCTATACAAACACCAAGACCATGACAACCGCAGCATGCAACAGCATGCACGGCCACAGCGACCACGACTTTCGCCACAGCATGTAAGCCACACCTACCACGACAAAACCATGATGAAAGCGGTGATAAACGAAAGACAACGTGCAAAACTTTCCATCACAGTGAAAATGCTCAAGATTTTTCCCAGAGTCACTTGCGGCAGTGAAAAAAATCATGCTCCTGGAACCTAATTTAGTACCTAAGTAGGTACTAAATTTTGGCCCCGTTTGACAACGCAGGTTAGTACTTGGAGAAAGAGTATCGATCTCCCTAGTCTCGAGATACTGGTATCACCATCTCATCTACCCCGAGGCCATCATCGGGGGATCGCTTATTGTGGTGCCTGTGATGGAGTAGCTGTATCCGTTCGAGAACACAGGTATCAACAAGGAGGGACTAAATGACAGATGACTTGAACCATGAACCTTGAAGACGATATCGCCAATCAACATACGGGCTTTATCAGGGCAAGGAGTCGATTCTTGATTTTGGAAACCGACAACCGCAGCGGGGCTCGTTTTCATTTTCATTGATTGAAGCATGTGCTTCACTCTAACATTGTGACATTTTCTTATTCAACCAATAGACTAATCCGATTCGACGCCATAACTGTGGTGACACCACACTCACACGCGCATTCTTCAGCTTGACGCGCGCGTGCATTTGGCAAATCACGACACCCTTTTGGTCCAAGAGGCATGCAACGCGCGCGTACCACCTGTCCACGAGCTTTGTGCTTTCAGGTGACCGAATACTATACAGGCAATTTACAATATTGCGTCTCTAAGAGTTTGCAACGCGTCGACCAATCACAAGGTACGAAATCTGTCGACCGTTTCCAAACGTGCATTGGGTCGACAGATTTCGTGCACTCTGGTTGGTCATTGCATTGCCAATTCTCGGAGGCGCACTATTGTGATGCGACCATATTGCCCCGGATCCCCCTGTAAAATGTAACAAAATATGTAACAGAAACACATTGACATTTCGTTCAAAATATTACTCCCCAAGACGCACGGTAATTTGCGGTGAAATGTTTCGAGAAACGCGTATGTTTCTCTTCTGCGCAGCCACGAAGCTGCATGCATACTGATGGTACATGAAATTGCCGTAATACACTGGCTATATAAATTACTGATCTGTCTGGGACTTTCACCATCTGGTGAAGCGTAGTTCACACTCGACGGTATAGTTTGATGTCACGACTTTGTTGAAGTGGTAAAGGGCACCAAGGCGTGACCAGAGGAAGATAGGCTTGACGAGATGCAGAAGGGGTAGGGGAGAGTATCGCGGAGCGTTGTAAAGGGTCACTGCAATTTAAGAAAAAAAAATAATATAGCTCCTTTTGTCGCCTTGCCAAGCGTTCAAAGCTTGTCTCTCGTATCGATCTACCCCCGGTACATGGTCTAGTCCGTGGACGGCCTAGTATACGCTGAGCACAGAGAACCATGTGCACCGTGGGTTCTTGTTCCAACCGTTGTTATTTCGACATTAGCGGCCTTTCGCTCCTCCATCACCTAAACCCTCTGTTTCCCTCTTCCTATCTATACCCTCCTATCCGCTCTTCCTCTCACACGCTTGGGAAATCCAAAACCCGGTATCGACGCAAGAATGCAATTTTGTTGACGTGGCGAGAGGCGAAGGCCCGCGACCGGCTGGTTTTCATCGACTGAACAGCCCTTGTGGAAAATGATATTTTTTTGAGTATTATTTTTCCGCAGGATAAAAAGGAAATCCGGTTTGGAAATCTATACAGAGACAGCGATTTGGTCCGATTTCAGGCGCTAAGTGATGTAAGTGGCTGTCTCTTTGATGGCAAATCAGCTCACCAGCGAGCTTGGGGAGAAAAGTGTTGTTTTTCCTAGTGCATTTGCAGCGCGGGGGCGCTCGGTCAATATATTAAAAGAGAGGCGAAAATGGATAAAAGGAAGTAGGATTGGAGATGAAATTATGTGTGAAACTGCGATAGAGCGGTGTAGGCATTTGGAGTCTACAAAAAAGTTACCAGCCTGATCGAGGACTTTCTCGTAAGCACTTCACGTTTGAGTGCACTTTTCGCGCCAAGTTTGTGAAAAAGGTCTTAACCCGAAAGTAGACAAGCGTTGTTCTCATTGGCTGCTCTGAGTTTCAGGTGGTAAAGAGGCCAAGTATAATTACTGAGAATGGAGAAGTCGCTCTAAAATGAATAAATATCAATTAATTATAGGAGATTAATATACCGCTGTTATAGCGATTCCTTCAAAATACTTGGGATTATAAACGGTTGCTAATGTAAATACTTTGATAACTGGCATGTCACTGTGAATACTGAGATCACTTCCGTCCTTGTTAATTACAGCCTTTAGATTGTGAGGGTTATTTCACTGTTTTTACTGTACATGCTCGCTGTAGCATTCCTGTAACTTACGCCAATACTTACCGGTAACACTGACAGACAAAATTAAGTTCCAACTCTATAACGGCAAGTTTTTCCCCACTTTGTACCGTAAATGAAACCGACATCGGCCTCGTTGGCTGCACGGAGCGCCAACAGTCGGTTCGCGTCCGTATTTTGCTTTGAGCAAAGAAACCGTTTAGGAAAGATCACGTCACAGGCAAGGTACAAGACAAACCACAATACCTCCTATCCTATATCCCCACGTGACTCTTTAGCAACCTGTAGCTAAATTCCCAGCCAATGTGCATTACTAAAACTAAAAGATTTTTTTTAGAGGACATCACGATGGGGCTTACCCGCCCTGCTGGTGTTATTCCGAGCAAATAATTTCAAGAGCCGTTTGAACATTAAAGACGCTGCATCGTGACTGGAATTAAGACCGCTAAAATGGTAACTCTCTGCACTTTCATTAGTTGGACCAGCTTGCGAGACAACCCCCCCCCCGAGTTCCCGCTCAAAAAGAGACACGGACAATAGTGCTCTGTGCATGCTTTAAATTTGCAGACCATTGGATCAAACCTATATCCAGGGTCCCTCCAAAGATGACAAAGGATGCCCCCAAAGTTCCCCCTTTCAAATGACACACTAGATATGCGCTGTGGTGTGATTCAAATTGTACCTGTGTAATGCATAATGAATTTGTAAAAAAATACGTGTAATAGGGGGGGGCATATCTCTCGAAAGATGCATCTTAATTTCAGGGAATTTCAAGGAGCACGTTGCCTCTTTAAGTAGGTTGTACTTGAGCCGAGCCACCGCCAAAAGGTTGTTATACTTGATACAAAAGCAAAGAGTCCCAAAACAAAGAGAAGTATTAAGTATGGGCGGAATAGTTCGATTACCACCATATCAACAGTCTGCGTGAGTGACTTCACCGGAGGAAATCGGAGCCGCATGCCTCGTGGGAGGCTCTTAGTACGGGCGGAGATCGGTCCATCAGCCGGGTCCCAGCGGGACGTTTGATTAGGTCTGGCCCCGGCGAAGGCTCGTCTTTTCCAAGCCCCACTTACCCCCGGTGCCTCCGGAGCTAGATCCTGGTCTCTCGCTTGCACCTTCGCGTTTTGCGGGGCGATTTCGCTTAAAAGATGCTTTTGGTGCTTCCCCCTTTTTCTCTTCTGAATAACTTGCCTCCCCTCCTCTCCGTAATCGTAGACAGCTTGCGACTGCCCAGATTAATTGAATTTCCCCGGCTAATCTCTTTGAATCGTCTGCACTAATTGACGGCGATGGAAAATTCGCAGGTTTTTTCCCTCACCCCCCCCCTCTCAGCGGTTGCAAGGGCACACCATTAGTATTGCTACGCCCATGAATACCGAAATGTAGGGAGACGATAGCGTGTTTATTTTACGCTTCATTTTCGACAATTAAGGCTTCTTCAGAAACTGGTGAAAAAGACTAAAGCAATTAGTGTACAGAGATTCACATTACAGCAACCGTTGTCTCACCAGAAGAGCAGATGTCACGAGGTCTGTTGGAGAGACGAATGCAGGCTTGCTGAACAGTGTGGTCCATGGTTGGCATAAACCATGCATGGTTAGTAATTATTGCAGGGCGCGATTTGGAGTCAAGGTTCTGGCGATAGATTTGATTGTTTTGATAACAATGAATGAGTTGATGCTCCGGGTTTAGTTCAAAATAAAACCTCTCTACACGCATCGTAATGAGTGTGTAATAATTATTAGAGGGTGTCTACAAATGGCCGTGCGGTAACTTAAAAAAAGGCATTTTGACCACAAAGTAGTATGAATGTATGTATGAATGTATGGACATGAAAACATCAGGATGTAAACCTCCCGGGGAACTGAGAACGAGGTGATCTTTGGTAGTGTATTGATTTAGGGTACAGATAACGCAGGACGAGTGGATTTTTGTATTGTTTTTGTAAATGTTGTTCATGAGCTTGACCTAATCTGCCAAAGTATTATCGTTGTAATCAGAAAGATCGTGTCCAAAGGGCCATGTCGAAACACGGAATGCACGAAATGCCTGTACACTTGGGCGGAGTCGTGAAGCAAGCGTGTGCATCCATCACACTGGGCCGAATACCGCCTGGCACGACCCGCGGACGACCTCCTCGCTGCCCCGGCGCTATGGATTTTTCTTGCCGCGGCAAACTGAAATTCCAAATTTACACAGGGCCGCGTTACGTCTTAATTCAGAGGGCCCCACCATCGGAGAGATATTTCGATCAAATATGCTTTTTGGAAAATTACAACACGGCAAACAAAACGGAGTAGCGCCGAAAATTAGACAATGCGGGGAGCCTCGTAATTTTTTTCTCTCGTCCTTCCTCTTCAACCGCGCGGCACGGGCAAACTTAATTTGGACGCCCACCGCTGGAGATGGTGGGGCATTCTTCACAAGAAAGCAACACTGCCTTGAAAATGTCTTGCCTCACCCCCCACACTTTTTTTATGGTGGCAAATTTTTCACAAGTTCACAATTAATATGTTATGTATATAAAGTCGGTAAATATTGTGTGTTATTTTGAAGGCAGGGCAAATAACGTCTGTACATGTATGTGGATTTCATAGGCAAGAGCAGAACGAACAGGCGAAATAACGCACCATCGCATTGAGAAAACTATAATGGACTGACTCGCCGAACAATGGCATATCTCTCCTCCCAGTCGCCAGGTCCTGTCCCATCATTCTCCATTTCCTGTCACACCAAATATCATTGTGCCTCGTACAGCACTTAACTATGCTCGGCATAAAGTCATTCTTGGTTGGCCAGTTTTTACATGGACTGTCACTGTGGATTACGCGAAGCTTGGAAGCGGTTATAAACATCACTGCACGACCTGCAGTTTCTATATACTAGCCCAGGCTTTTGACTCGAGATTTTCGGCGAGGCTCCCAAACTTGGTTTTCACTACTTCGTAGAAAATGTAAACAACTTGGGCTTGGTTTAGCAATCCTGCGATCTTCTCAAAGAGCAACTTTAATGAGTGTGCAATCATGTGTATTTTATTGGTAAAATATTAACATTCATGCATATAAAATGCGCGCGTACTGAAGCCGGGCTTTCGAAGATGCCCCAGTGTGACAAGGACACAGATGTAGCCCCGCCGCAAAAATGAATAGGTCGGACATGCTGAACAGTCTAGGCGAACATTAAAATACCATGCCCCGCTCCTGAAACCTGTTTCTTTCCACACAAGAAGCTGACATTTAAACATATGAGCTGTTAACCAACACGCCAACACACCAAGGGTGACTTTCACCCGAGAACTGCGTTGGACAACGCTGCAAGCAATTGTGAATAAATAACGAAACAAAGAATGAACACCCGAAAATCGAAAAAAAACCAGTAAGGCACAGAAAATGTAGAACATTTATGTCGATATGTACTTAGAATATTGATATTGAATAAATGTTTATTCCATCTTTCACACAATGCATATAAAAGCAAACATTTTTATCCGAAAAAGAAAGAACCAACTTTAAATATATACATAAACTTGATAACAATCTATTTGAAATGAAGAGAAGTGAAAAAAAACTATTTCCATTTGATTAACCGCTCAGAAAACATCACCACAAACCCACAGGCACTTCCACATTAAGGCTTGTACAAAAATGTGTCTCGTTGATGTTTATTTAAAATGGGAAAAAACGGTGATAAATTTAAAATTATCTTTATACTGGTATTAGGTACGGAGTGACAAATTATAATGGCAGCAAACCCATCGGTATGGTCAATCCGAATACATGTAGTATTACAACCAAACCAGAATATCACAAGCTGCATTCAGTAAGACAGAAATCCACCGCAGAAATTCCTTGGCATTTTAAGAAGGTCGAGCTGTTCAAGACATCAAAGTGAATATACATGGTGAATGTATTCATTTCTTAATTTCACTGATCAAGAAAATGTGATAAAACCTTTTATTCAATAACGTACATGTAATAAAATCTCAAAGTCAAATATTAAATGGAATAAAACTTCAAAACAGAAAAATTAATTCCAAGTAAACTGTTTCAAAAGCAGACAAAATACGACAATTTTTTCTAAATAATGACATCCTCATAATGTGATACCACGCAGGTCATCCTCTGTGAGTGATTTGGAGGGTTATGTGACCAGAGATTGACAATTCATCAAGTGAAGCAATTGTCTCCACTCAAACATGGGGATTTCTTCCAACGTATCATAGCTGACACTTCCCCGACCGATCTGCTCCTCTTGACAAACACCAAAGGCCTCTTTAGGCTCACAACAGAAAAGAAACCGAGGTAAACCCAAGCCTTGTTGACCAACAGTAAGGAATCTTGTGGCTGGGGGCTCCCTGATCAGAATTGGCAATATATCAGTCCAGATCGGGACCTTATCAGATTTTTTTTCTTTTTACCTTTTTCCTTTTGCCTTTCTGAGAGCCTGAAACTTCAAGGCTTGTTTGTTCTCATTTGTCGTTGGTGGACAGAGACTTTTCTTCAGTGTCTACAGGCAAACACCCTGGGCCTCCTTGTGCCAAGGCAAGAAATCCATATTTGTCCAAATGGAATGGCCAGGCTGCCAAGCGCGTCTCCAACGCAGTGTGCAAATGCAAACAGCTGCAACAGCCATCATCAGATGTTGGGTTTGGGGAGAGGGGAGGGAAAGAAAGATAGTAAAAAAGATAGATACTAACGACACAGCAGGCTGAATTACATATCTATTCATACGGCTATTTCTCTTGGACAGGCTGTTTGCTTTTCTTTCTGTCAATAGCGGATGGTGGGGGGGGTCGGTGTTGAGAATCGCTGATCGATCAATCATACATGCAGGATGGATCCAATTTGAGAATTTAGGAATCTAGTTCACAGTTTTGACGGTTCCCTCTGCAACTTTCTTCCTCAGAACTGCAATCAATCTTTCCTTTCTGTGAAGAAAAAAACAAGAATAGGCATCTTGGTTGTGTGAAGGCTGGCAAGATTACATCCGGTCTATTTGAGATTCCGAGGTGTGATTTTGCATCAACTGTGATCTGGACGGCATGCTCTCAAACTTATATCCAGACACCAGAGCCATGATCAATCCCATCCACGGCTGGTAACAGGATTGGTTTTTCTCTTTTCCCATGCAGTAATCCCAGCCTGATTCTGTAAGTTTTCCTAGAATATTTACTTATTTTTGAATCCAACTTTTACTCGTGAACATTTCTTCATTGTGGAGATCAATTAAATCAGGAGACAGTGATGACGATGAGATCCACTTCCATTTCAGACTTACTCCTTGAGTTTGGCCTATGTATGTTGCCAAGGTAGCGAGTATTAGAGTAGTAACCCCCCCCTTCAGGATTTCCAGCTTATTCCTTGAGCCATCTCAAGCGAGCAAATAGCCCCCCTCCAATTATGACTTACTCCAAGCCTACCACCCCTTCCATTCCCCCTCCCAACCCAGTACAGAACTTACTCTTTGAGTTTGGCCTGTGCATCTCGCTGGGCCTGCAGCGCCTGATGCAGCTGGGCGGCCATGGCACTGCGCTCGTTCTGCAGCTGCTTGACCTGGGCAGCCAGCTGGCTGTTGCTCAACTTGGTCTGGGCCAGGACCTGGTCACTGACCTTGACCTGCTCCGTCATGTCACTGATGGTGTTGTTGAACTGGTCCCGGAGCTCAACCTCCTGGGAGAGGGACTTGTGGAGGCTAGTTGGTGGTGGGCAAAGTAGAGCAAGGGAGAGGCAAATGAGATTTGAAAACAGAGAACAACAAATACAATTCCTCTTCAGACTTTCAAACATTCCTTTTTCTTTGCAATGGCATGCCAAGAACAGTTTTCAAAGTGGGCTTCTGCATAATGTTTCATTTTCTTGAAAACACTCAGGACTGTCTGGATACCTTACCTGATTATTTGGACAAATGGAGGTCAGGAAGTCTCATGAAGTCTGATATCAATGGAAAAAATCTTCCAGTGCTAAAACAGAAACTCCTAGTTCTAAAATAGTATAAATATAATTTTTTGACTGTAGCTACAGCTTGAGAGGAGAGGATAGATTAGATGACTGTGATGTCCATTGTTGATCCCATTTTTTTCTTCACATATTAAAGCTTGAGTTGGGGAGGATCAATGCCAGGAATAATTGCTGGTGTCAATTGTCACTAACTGAATGTACAAACAGTTTCCCAACCAAGGGTCTGAGCCCTGCTCTGTGGAAGGACATAGAAGTTACATGAATTTATCAAGTGTTTTGGGGTCATCAGGTCAGGGAACCAGACTGATCCCCAAATGGCTTGTTCCGAACAACTGTGTCTTGCAACTTTGGCTACCAAATGCTAAATCAAGGAAACAAGGGAGTGATATCACAGGCACCAGCCAAAAGAAAGCAAATTTGTTCTAGCCTACGTAATGCCCGCAAGACAGCCAGACGTTAACTTTTCTAATGAGGGGAGGTGTAAGCATGGGAGAACAGGTTGTCTTGTATTGAAAGAAACCTTGAAATCTGAGATTTTCTCACCTGTAGTATATTTTGACCTCATCAAGTTCTTCTTGAATCTTGCGTGCTTTAGCCAATGCTGCATCTCTCTCCTGTCTTGTGGCATCCAACTGAGTCTGGTGGTAAAACATTTGAAAACAAATCAAGATTTTAGACGCGAACAAAAAAAAAAATAGTTAATATGTCTCATCACAACCCCTCAAAATTGACTGCACACTAAACATTCTAGGTCTCGGGAAAGAGCTGGATGAAAACTGCATGTAGGTTCATTTGAGAATGGGTTAGGACTAAAAGAACATAAAAGGATGTGGATGTCATTTCAGACAAACTGACAACTATTTCAAGAGAGGTGACTCTTAAACAAAAGGACAATTATTACACAAATCAACAAGGCATTACAATTTTGTTGAGGTTAATGCACATACAGCAAAGCTAATAATTGATGCTAAAAAACCCTGAAATAATTACTTGACATGACTTATAACTTGGCTTTAAGAAATGAGACTCAACATTTGAGCTTTGGTAACTCCTAAAGATCAAATATTGGACAAACAGGATCTTCGATCTTCGTTTTGAGGTGGATGTGAAACTAGCATTATCTATTTTAATGAGGTGAGGCACATAATATCAAAATAACCAACCCCCACTGCTGTCATAAAAACCACTCAACGCCCCCTTTTTTTCAATATCCAAATATCACACCAATGCCATAACAGCCATGGATACCACTCTTTATCAGTCCCCAAAACCATAGCAAAGGGCAAGTGGGTTTTTGAGGCGGGTTGATGGTCAGCAATCTGTCGGCACTAGGACTGGGCTCCGGTTGTGCAAACAGAAATGGAGGACGAATTGGAGAGGCAAGGGGGGCTACTAAGCAAACTGAGCAAACTAGGATTACGTAACCACCGCAATCTTTACAGCTCTCTAATACCATGAGAGAGGCCTTCAACAAATCTGCTAGTCTGATAGGCGGCAGGTTTATTAAGGATTTCTAAAGAACATACTCCGCCCCCCAAAAAATAATTGTCTTGTTGCTTACAAAGGGGGTTGCCAGTAAAAGATGAAAGATCTTTCCAAAATTAAAAAAAAATTGATCAAGAAAAAAACTGACTGACGACTTGTGACATGTCACTGTGAACGGGTGCTGAGTCATGAATCTCAAACAATTGACATTGCTCTATAGATGTTCCACAGGTGTACGTGCCTCAATGGGCTGTCTTTCACTGTTACTCTACAGTGGGTAGCTACATCCTCCTTAATGAAGGCACGTAAAACACATGAACATAAAGTCCTAAAAACCTTCATACAAAGAGAGGCTGGGCAGTATTTCAATGGTCACAGGACTGCCAACCCAAGCCGCTGCAAATCTACATTGAGGCAGGGCAAAATATGGCACTGTCGCACACAGTCAAATTTGGGACGGAGTTAGGCAATTCCCAGCCACAACTTTTTTGACCCAACCTTACTAGAGGAGACAGAAGTCACTTGTGAAAGAATCTTGCACAATGCCAATCAACAGGATCCTCAACCATTGCTCACCAACATGTTCATCAGGATGGCAGATTGACACAAGTCCAGTTTGCACTTTCCAATGTACACTAAACACTGGTTAGAAGACATGGCCTTGAGGCTCATTTTGTAGGAACCGGTCACAAATGTTGGAGAAATGAGGGTTTGGCCCTATTCCATGATGTATGCCAACTAACCCAATTCATTTCAAAGATGTTACTGCATGGATCCCCATGACCAAACTGAAATTATTGAGTTTAACTATAACTTATAACCTACCAATGTATCCTACTCTGGCAACCTACGAGGATGAATGGGTTTTGAGAAGGAATATGCAGGTGCAATAGGAAAGAAGTTATCAGAAAACATGCATATTATACAGTTAATGCACAAGTGGTCCATTTCTCTCGATTTGAATATCTAGAAAATGCTTATTTCTCATGTGGCAAATGGGAAACAATTCAGTTCTTCCTGCCGTAACTTTGCACAGGGACCAGCTGTGTGCAATACCAATGTGGAACAAATGTCAACATTTGAACAGAGTAAAGCGTAATTGTTGAATTGGAGCAAACAGTGCCAGGCATGCATGACTCTACCAAGGACAGCCACTGGATGGAAAGGTCATATGCAAAGATACTCACCATCAAAGCAATGAATATAAGATGCAAACACAAGGCTTGACAAGGAAAAAAACAGCTAAATAATTCCAAATTCCTCCAAGGTTTTCAAGGAACCTGACCAATACCATTTCCATTGCATTTTTGTCTAAACTACTAAACCATATAAACTAATTTATGTTTAAATTGACCAACGGTTGGTAGTAACACACCCAAAAGAGATATATTTCAATGAGTTCATTAGCTAGGATGATACTGTTTTTGTCAGTCTGGGATTTCTTTTTTTCGTCCTTTGTTCTTCCTTTTTTCGTCATCATTATGACAGTGGATGAACATAATGCAACATTTTGAATGAAAAATTTTCAATTTACATTTGCCCACATTCGGTTGGCTATTTAAGACAGTTTTATGTGATCATAACCGTTTTTAGTAGAGGTTTACTCACAGAACAAAACCTGCAAAATTTAACCTATTAGATCGGGGCAATGATCAATAGAGAAACTAACAGATGGCCAGATTTAAAAACCAACAAACTGACTTGCCTGCTTCACCAAATGTCCCGTTCCTCAATTTGCACATCTGATTAACTCTGATCACAATGTGCATTTTCCACAAGATAGAACTGTGACCAAGTTCACTGTCCATTTTTCACTTGTGTTGTTTCATTTCCTTCCAAAAGTACAGAAGCCCATGATGGTCTTTAAATGGAGCCCCTGCCATTTTTTTGCGATTCATTGGGCAGTGGATGATATTCAGTCTACTCAAGCAGGCACTGCTTGACCATCTAACCAAAGAAATGAACAGTACTGTTGACCACACCCCGCCAGCCTACAATTGAATGCCTCTCTCACAGCCATGCACCAAATGCATCCTTAATAAAATTTATTCTGTTCGACTGATTGCCGGCAAAGGACACAACTTTTGTGACTAGGTCCCCCCATTTCATCCTACTTTGCTCATTCTCTCTGCCTCTCCTCTGGCGACGAGTCAATAGATGTGGAAGCCTAGTGGGCTGGACGCTAAGACATGACAGCCCATTTATGGGGGGGGGGAAGAGTGAAGCAAATCTAGCTGCAAATCAAGCGTCCCATTCCATCTGTGAGCCACACACCCACATGGGCATTCAGACCATTTCCTGATATTTTTTGTCCCTCTTTCGCTTTACTATCCTGTCGTTTCATCACCCACTTGTGTGCTTATGATTGCCTCACATCCAGTTAAGTGGCTTCATTCCGAGTGGATGAACATGCACAGAACATCAAGGACAAAAAAAGAATGGGGAGAAAGGATTGGGGAGGCTGGGGCCATTATGGCTTCTGGCAAGTGCAACACTTGTTCATGACAGCGAAGGCTGGTCCGTATCCCCTGTTTTGACAAGGCACCATGCAGCCATCATTATCCAGCCAAGATCTACTTGGTTGGGTAATCGCTTGGAACTAATTCCCAATACAAACCGCTGATAATGGAACAGATCACCTGTGATTAAAACCACAAAGGCTGAGGGATTTTGAAAACCTGAGAAGGATTTACTGGGAATTGTCCATTCTCTTTTTTTCTTATTCTTTTTTATCTTGGTTAACTTCTGCCATTTGCCAGGCTGTAGTCATTAAGTAGGCTTGACCTTGGGCAGAGCTTTTTATTCATTAGGAATTGATTCATAATATAACCGTGCTTGAACACATCCTTTCCTCATACGTCCAAAAACAAGCAGTGCTGGCAGAAAATCTACCACTACCACCCACTCCAAAAAAGGGGAAAATTTTAAGCAGAATTAAAAAAAAAAAAACAAGAAAAAAAAGGAAAATATGCCCCTCTGACCATATTCAGAAATTGTATACAGTTATTTTGTTATTTGACCAATAGGGTGTGGTGATTTAAGCTGAAGAATGTGCAGATGGGTGTGATTTGACCAATAGGGTGTGGTGATTTCAGCTGAAGAATTTGCATATGGGTGTGATTTGACCAATAGGGTGTGGTGATTTAAGCTAAAGAATGTGCATATGGGTGCAGTGCCACAGCGGTTGTGGAGTTTTCTCAAATTTAGTGTATAGACACTTTCTGACACAACCTGGCGATTCTGACATCCAGCCTGCTTTTTGGTATTTTAAGAATACCATTCATTCCTAGACAAAAAGAGTCTAATACAAAATTAAGCACAGTTTATCTTGGGGAAAGGGAATAAAGCTTGCACCAACGACACTGACTTGGTTGCCAAGACTTATTACAAACCCAAATCAAGCAAGCTACTGTATATATCTTCAAGTTGTCTCATGACCATGTAAGTAAATGTGTGCCGTAATTGTTGACATCGGTAATTTGCCGCAAATAGTCAACAGCGCCCGAATTTGCTTGCGCCAAATTGTCAATATGTTCATCAGCTAAACAAAGCACGATTAGTACTCCCTAGCACGCGCACACACACCCCCACGCACACACGTACACATACAGTACTAGTAAGATTATACAGTAGTCTGTGTTATTATGCCTCTTGTAATTATTTGAAGGTGTTGAAAGGGAAAGGGGAACACCTAGAATATTAACCGTTTGAAGAGACATGCAGAGTTGGTTTGGGGCGTGAAGTCAATTTGCAGTTGATAAGCGGAAGTGGGCAGACCAAATATTGATGTCTGACAAAAGCTGTAGTCCAAGCATGGTTTAGGTCCTCTCGACTTTGATCTCCTTTGACTTACTCAAACATCAACTGCCTACAAAAAAAATAACTGTATTAAGATATAACTTGATCATTGACAACAGGGGCATAAAGAGTTGTTGCAACAAATGGAAATAAACTCAACATGAAGTAACACCCAAACCTTTTAAAACCAGTGAACAACCTGCTGATCTGTTTCCGAGTTGCAATGCTATGAATACTTGTTAAAACACAAGGAAAACTTGAAGTACATGTGCATTCAAAAGTGACAACCAAACATGTCTGCCCAACAGCTGATGATCTCAATGAAAAATGCATGTGTTTTGCCATCAAAGTTTGCATCCACACAACACTCCTATCCTCTGACTGAGCTTCACCAATTAATCCTACTGACCCTCCAAGACCACATGACAACCATTTCTTCCCTCAAAGCATGTATGTGTAGAGCTCGGTGATTTTTCATCAGTTTGATGGAGCACAGGGCTGGCTGTATTTAAAAGTTTCAAGCAAAAAGAATGTGCCACTGAGTCCCTGTACAAAACAAGATAAGACAGGAAGGGGCCTTGAGAGTTGAAATGTTGACAAGTTCAAACCAGTAAATTACTGCCAATAACAGCAGGAATGGAATAACAGTATTGCTGTACAACAGAAGTAAAACTGTATCAAGATTAGTGTTGAGTTATCTTCCTGTAACTGGCTGAACATGTACCATGGCAACTGGTGTATTCTGATGTACATAACATGTGTACAGATGACTTGCTGTGAGTTGTTGAAGGATTCACTTTTTATTTGTCCATGTGTGATGACAGCTCATTCCTCATACATGTAAACTGAACACCACTTGTCATACATGTTGTCAGTAAACTGCACCTGGCAAGATGCCATGGACTTATTGAAAGAACGGTTGGGTGTAAAGGAGGAGTAGAAACATGTAGTGCACACACATTTTCTACCCAGGACCAAAATCTTTAGACTAATACGATTACACGCCGTAACCGTTTTTTTGGCAAATCATGACACTCCATTGGTCAAAGAGGCATGTGATGCGTGCATACCACCTGTCTACAAGTGTTGTGCCATCGCAGTAATGGCCTCTAATTCTGGTTGTCCAATTACACTATACTATGCTCACTTGTGCAATTTTTAAACTTTATTCCTGAAAAAAAAATCAGTTAAAATTATGTTATCTACATGTATGTTTAAGAAAACTTTCAGTCTTTTAGTGCTTTTCTTGACATATGGTGGGTCTTTTGGGTAGGTAGAGGAACGTCTAATGAAGAACCAGTGCTTGAGATGATGAAAACCATTGAAGGGTACATAACCAGTACGTGACAAAGCATGACTGTTATCAACAAATCTTCAGTTGTCATGAATGCGAAGCAGCGCTTATCAAGTAAACGCTCCAAGCCAGCCATCGACTGACGGGGCCCACCTATTAATAGCCACAGTGTATCCACCCTTTGGATCTTTGCACGACGCTTTGAACAACTCCAGAATGAGTGTTTACCGAAAATTTAAGTCAATTTGTGTAACAATTTGTATAATACTCTGGAAAGCATTAAAGGCAGATATTTATGTTTTGTTAGGGTAAACACATCCCTGAAATGTGTGTGTGTGCACATTTACATTTGTGGAAGCTGTACAGAGTTCAGTCATTTGGAGGGAGGAGGGTTAGAATTGGCTGGTCTCTTAAAGAGATTTTTGTTTGATGTGTTAATATTGTCCAACAAGTAGTTGCAGTTATCATCCATTCTGTCAACATTTTGTGATTAAACCCTCTTGGCGATTAGTGGAAATGGTTTGGTGTCATCTCTGGCACTTCAGGCACCGATCGCTTTACTTAAGATCTTTTTCAAACAGTCTGGGGACACAATGCCCATGATTATTTGCACAAAAAATGGTATTCTCGATACAGGGTGTCTATGAACGATTGGGCAAATGAGAGAACATGCACATGAACTCAGACACAGGTAATTGGATCCAGATTCAATGCCATAAGTTTGCACCAAAACCCCAAACCTCAATGAAGCTCGCACAAGTCTCACAAATTGAAGGCAACCAGAGATCTGTAAGTTAAAACAGAGACAGGCCATCATGTACATTTGGATGGTGCATTTCTAAAGGCACCTCCACCTGATCCACTACCTAACCCCCCACCCCTCAGCGTCCAAGATGTGTTTGAACTCTTGATGCATGACATTAATATACACCTATATTTCTACATGTGCCGTGTTTCCTGAACACTCTCACTTCAAAAGCCACTCTTAATGACTCCAAATACAAAGGTCTCTAAATTAATCTTTAACTTTTGCTTCAATTATGCTGGTATTTTTCTGGCCTGCAGGGGGGGGCACATCATTAACTACTGTCTGTTGATTCAATGGTTTTTTCTCCTTTGTCAAAGTAAACTTTAAAGTCATATCATTCATGATTGATCTCGCTTACAAAGATGTCACATTTGCTGGTATGCATGTAAGGTTGAATGCAGTAACAAATGCATAGACCCATGCTGGTATGTACAAGGCCCCAATCATTAGGATGTACTTGACACTACAACAAACATACAGGGAAAAAAAAACAAGGGGTACTTATCCTTGGGAAATCTACAGTTTCCCGCAATTACAATTAACCGTTGCTCTTATTTTCCAAAGAGAAAAAACTTCGTTCCACATCACTGAAGGAGACATCTGTTCAAGACAACAGCATATTTGCATGCTGTTTGTAACATGTTGTTACATTTAAATGTTACACGAATGACAGAAACTGTTTGTCACTGTTTGTAAAATCTACATTTCATGGACATTTAGATGCTCAATTTTTTTTGGAGGGGAGGGGAGGCTTGAAAGTTAACACTACTGACTATTGTGAATGTAGTAAGAGCAAGATGGATCTATAAACACCGAAAAGGCTGGGTATTTTGGACCATCTCACAGCCAGGGAGAGGGGGAGGCAATTCTTCACCCAAGAAGTCAGCTGTCCCTTGCCCAGTTTTCAAAAACTATGGCATACATGTCATAACTCTCCTCATTACTATAAACGTGAAGTTTCCTCTCAATCTAACATATGGTTTTGTCATTTGAAGTTCAAGGCCACATGTCCCAGCCAACCTGTAATGAATAAGGCAGTGGAAATGTATACATTTTTGGCTAACCTGTCTCACAAAAGTGGGCGCTGCTAGAGAAAAGTGTGTTCGATTTTCACAAAATTGATGCCAAATTGACTGCAAAGAGTAATTTCCAAGATGTATTTTTTTTTTTTGTGTTGGGGAGATGTTAATTTATATAACAGGTTTTGCCCTTACCCAACGTATATATTAATAAACACTGTATGCTCAGTGCTTATCCAAGAGCTTGCGAAAAAAGTCATAAGCTTACTCGGGTGGGACTCGAACCCACGACCTCCTGCTTACTAGTGCAGACGTCTTAACCACTTGACCACCGAGCTTGCCGGGGTCGGCTGGCCGGTCCGAGTAAGGTGAAGCAGCGGGTACCGCGAACTATTTCCAAGATGTATTTTTTTTTTTTAAGTGAGAGGTTGTGGTCACTGCACTAACCCTCACCCCCATTGCAATGTTCCTCCTTGCCCTGACAAATCATCAGCCAGCAGCAAATGCAGTCCCAGGACAGAAGCACACACTGTACATGTGCCTGCATCTTTACTTGTTTGAAGGCACAGCAGATTGCTTTGTCTAAAAATCCTAATCAACACACACACACACACACCCTTACAATTTGTTTTCTTTAGTGAGGGGTATCTCCTTTGTTCTCGTGCACTAAACTAGTGTGTGAAGGGCCATTTCCAAATCGCTTCCATTTGAACCAGACTATCTTTCCTGAATTGATGTGTCGACCAAATGTCCTTTCTGTAAAATACTTCATTTTGCGACAAATACACGTAAGTATACCTTGGAAATTCCTCCTTTTTGAGTAATTTCCAAAGATCCATTTTGTGCTATTCTTGTGGGGTACCATTTAAGTATCCCAAAAAGACTACAAATGTTCCTTGTGGGGTACCATTTAAGTATCCCAAAAAGACTACAAATGTTCCTTGTGGGGTACCATTTAAGTATCCCAAAAGGACTACAAATGTTCCTTGTGGGGTACCATTTAAGTATCACAAAAGGACAACAAATGTTCCTTGTGGGGTACCATTTAAGTATCCCAAAAAGACTACAAATGTTCCTTGTGGGGTACCATTTAAGAATCACAAAAGGACAACAAATGTTCCTTGTGGGGTACCATTTAAGTATCCCAAAAGGACTACAAATGTTCCTTGTGGGGTACCATTTAAGTATCCCAAAAGGACTACAAATGTTCCTTGTGGGGTACCATTTAAGTATCCCAAAAGGACAACAAATGTTCCTTGTGGGGTACCATTTAAGTATCCCAAAAGGACAACAAAGGTTCCTTGTGGGGTACCATTTAAGTATCACAAAAGGACTACAAATGTTCCTTGTGGGGTACCATTTAAGTATCCCAAAAGGACAACAAATGTTCCTTGTGGGATCCCATTTAAGTATCCCAAAAGGACTACAAATGTTCCTTGTGGGGTACCATTTAAGTATCACAAAAGGACTACAAATGTTCCTTGTGGGGTACCATTTAAGTACCCCAAAAGGACAACAAATGTTCCTTGTGGGGTACCATTTAAGTATCCCAAAAGGACAACAAATGTTCCTTGTGGGGTCCCATTTAAGTATCCCAAAAGGACTACAAATGTTCCTTGTGGGGTACCATTTAAGTATCCCAAAAGGACTACAAATGTTCCTTGTGGGGTACCATTTAAGTATCCCAAAAGGACTACAAATGTTCCTTGTGGGGTACCATTTAAGTATCACAAAAGGACAACAAATGTTCCTTGTGGGGTACCATTTAAGTACCCCAAAAGGACAACAAATGTTCCTTGTGGGGTACCATTTAAGTATCCCAAAAGGACAACAAATGTTCCTTGTGGGGTACCATTTAAGTATCCCAAAAGGACTACAAATGTTCCTTGTGGGGTACCATTTAAGTATCCCAAAAGGACTACAAATGTTCCTTGTGGGGTACCATTTAAGTATCCCAAAAGGACTACAAATGTTCCTTGTGGGGTACCATTTAAGTATCACAAAAGGACAACAAATGTTCCTTGTGGGGTACCATTTAAGTACCCCAAAAGGACAACAAATGTTCCTTGTGGGGTACCATTTAAGTATCCCAAAAGGACAACAAATGTTCCTTGTGGGGTACCATTTAAGTATCCCAAAAGGACTACAAATGTTCCTTGTGGGGTACCATTTAAGTATCCCAAAAGGACTACAAATGTTCCTTGTGGGGTACCATTTAAGTATCCCAAAAGGACTACAAATGTTCCTTGTGGGGTACCATTTAAGTACCCCAAAAGGACAACAAATGTTCCTTGTGGGGTACCATTTAAGTATCACAAAAGGACAACAAATGTTCCTTGTGGGGTCCCATTTAAGTATCCCAAAAGGACAACAAATGTTCCTTGTGGGGTACCTTCCTATTGTTCTGGCACCCAGCAATGCACCATATACACATGCAATGGTACGGATAAAATTTCGGCTGAGCTGTGGGTCAAAAGACAGCAACAAATGGCATTTACACCTCAGGCCTGGGAAAGCAGATTGGCTATATTCATGGGTATTATAGCACCGTTATTATTCAAGAAATCTGCCATTAAACAAGGCAAACTCATATCATTCTCCAAACAGTAATAAGTGAAGCTGGTACCCATGGGTCCTTCTTGCTCTTAGGAAAGACTCAGAAGTGAGGACTCCAGGGGATATCTGGAGAGCAACTGCAGGGCACACAGACTGTAAAAACAGAACAAATTTTGGTGACGTGTTGGCTTTCCCTAGACCCCAAGGTACAGATTCCGAGGCAGATTATCCGAACGTTATTATACGAGAGAAATAAAAGAAAGCTTGATGTGAGTCGTTACAATGCCACAAAAGCTGACACGCATGAATAACACATGCAGCTTTCACAACAGGATGGCCTGGAGATCTTCCCCGGTGCAATACTCTTGGCTGGAGCCATCCATGTGGCAAGCAGCAACAAGAGGAGGATACATTAGCTGGCTTTAGCCTGTTTAAGAAATGACCATGATCCCACACGGGGAATAAAGCCAAGATGACTTCTGCATTTATCCTGGGACACTTCTATGGTGTGGGCCTGTTTGCCTGGCAAACTATGTTTGCATTGTCCCGCTCTGTTGGCCAAATTTATTCAGTGCAAAAATCAACATGGAGTGTAATGACATTTTAAAGAAAAGTGACCTGATTCCCTTTTTTTCCTCACTGTCCTTTCTTCGTTATTCTCTTTTTCTTCGTTCCTTCAATTTAAAAAATGCCCCCCCCCCAAAAAAAGACAGCACCAAGTTGCAGTTGGCTTGGGATCTCATTCCCAGCACTGGATCTAAGGCAAATATGCCTCGGAGTATTCAATTCTCTAAGCATGGCTTTGGGCATTTTTAATGACAATGCAGTTTAAAATTCCAACTGCTAAACACATTTGAATGGGTCAAGTTTTCTTAACTAATCATAGCATGGGTTTTCAACCACACTGGAACCTATTAAAAAAATATGTTTAGCTAAAAAAAAAATAGTTGCTGACTGAGGATAAACACCCTTACAGTAAAAAAAAAAAAAAAAAACTGTGAATGTGTGGCATAATCAGTGAAAGCTACATGTAAGGAAGTGTTATATATAAAACACAGAGAGGGCACCAAAAAATGACACGCAGAACAACACAGCCAAGGGGAACCAAACTTTAAATGAGATTGGAACAGGGGAAGTGAGAGGGGACAAAAGACGGCATGTTTGCGGACTTTTCTCTGGTGATTTGTCAATTCTAATTGGGAACAAAAAAGCAGGCAGCCAGCCAGCAACATTTGGTGAGACAACAGCCTCGAGGGGGAAACTAGCCTCTTGTGATTGGTTCACAGCTACCGGACAAAGCTCAAGAATTCAACTTTGAAAAGAAAAGAGATGGTAGACAGGAGTAGGGTGTTTGACTAACTGATTTGATTATAAATGCCAAGAAGGAACATTTAACCACTATGAAAAGTGGGGTAAAATTTCAAGGAATTTTGTAAGATTATTTAAGATGTTTTCCTTAAAGCATTTGCACTTACAAGAAGTTTTCTGTTGACAATTATGAAAAACAAACAAAATAACAAGAGGAACAAAAACCCTACAAAACAAAACAAAAAATCCAGGGGCCAAATATTAAAGAAAAAGTCAAGCAGCAAATCTTTTCTGTATTTTTCTTGCTACCAGCTCAACTGAAATATTTTACAGTGAATAGTTTAGATGAAAATTCTCATATTTCAGAAAAAAATTAATGTCAGAGTTGGCAAGTTTTTGATTTAAAAAGTAAATAAAAATATGATTAAAAACAGATTTCTAAAATTTAAAAGAGATTTTCTTTACTTTTATGATGACAGGAGACAAGTTTGCTTAATGATCTATTCAAAAGCAAGCAAATTAGCTGCATGTGTGTTAATTGTCTTTAATCTTTCTTTCGGTGGAAATTTAAATAAACTAATTTGATTAAAATCACAAATCAGTTTAAATATTGTCTAAGTCCAGGTGTATGGGGACATGTGAGAAGACAGTCCCTTCAGAGAAACAGGTGCATGTTCAAAGGACAAAATGTTTTTTAATGCAAACTCTATGTTTTGACAAAACTAGAGTTCACAGGAAATTGTTTATAAGGAACCTATGTGTAATAACCAACGAGTCAAAAAATTTAATGAACCATTTGTACATGTATTTATTTTACATGCTACATGTACAAAATGCTGGTATTTTATCTGGCCCCAGTGTGTGCAATGATTAACCCTACTTTTGCTGTAACTATTAAAAACAGTCCAAAATTCCTTCCACTTCCCCTGTACAGTATCGACATATCATATGTCACTTGATTGGTTTTGACTGATAGGACAACTGTTGAGAATGAATCTTTGCACAGGATTAAAAGAGTAATGACTCAGGCTTGATTAAAACTCATTTTGTTGACTGCATAATGACCAACATTTCTTGTCTCAATAAAAAATACATGTCTTCTTGCAGAGATCACGCATGACATATGCATTTATACTCCTTATCATTACTAGGAACTGATGGGCTCACAAAAGGGGATAAAATGTGCAAAACTTGGAGAACTTACCAATCAGTTGAAAAAACAATTGAAAATTGAAAAATGTCTGCCTTTTTTCCCGAAAAACTGATAAATGTTGAGTTAAATTAGTGATTTCTTTTTAAACAATCCTTTGGGGTAAATCACCATTTAAAACCCATTTGGTGATTAAAATCAGCCAACCCTGTTTAATGCAAAAATACATTAAGGGAATAAAAGATATTGTAAGACGGCAAGCAGATGTACTCACATGCTTAAAAAAAGAAAAGAAAAGACAAAAAAAAAGATACCACTGCATTTTTTAAAACCAAAAATGATACAACCAAACTGGTGGAAATTTTGATTTTGATGTCTTGCCACGGCGGGCCATTTTGGGCCCCGTCAATTTTGCTGCCCTGGCCATGAGTTGTCTTAACACAGCTGTAGCGGGGCGCGGCTTGCACAGGAAATTGCAGGGAGAAACAGTCCCGGCCCTTGCCCGCGACCCACGTCAAATATTACAAGCGTAACTCCCTGGGAAGACAGCTGCCTCCATCCATTCACTCGTCTCCTCAGGAGGAAGTGAGCACAAACAAAGAAATGGGGGGAGGGGGGGATGAAGAGAACATGAAGAGTTGGCCGCTGTTAGTAGCTGAAGGCTTTCTCGATTATTAATAAGGACGACCACCAAGGTGGTACAATGAGGTACTAAGAGGGTAGACAGGGGGTATGTGAATGGACCTATGCCAACAAACATGGTGGCAACATAGAGGCTAATCTGTGCCCACGTTTACAATTCCCCTACCCCCCCAAAACCAGAGCATTAACATGAAAATGTAATCCCATCAGGATTGTTCAGGCATGTCTTTTTTTTCTTGCTGGGGGGGGTGGTTCCATTCACATCGGCCATTAAGAGTTAGATTAAGGTGAAGTGAGGAGGGCGGTGTTGTGTGTGCGCGTATGCTAATGCTGGTTTCATATCAAATCACGTAGGTAAACACAGGTGTCAGGAAATCTACGCGGTCTCCTGGGTTACAGCAAACACTGCTTGGTATGATAACGCACACCCTTGGATGCATGAGGAACAACTAGACAGAAGAGACACACTATGGGCCTTCTAAAGGAGGGCGGAAAAAAGGGCTTAGGATATCACTACAGATGCCGGATTGCCTTCCTCACTTGACAAGAAAATGTCAAGAGTTATGCTGTTTGATAAAAAGAAATGGGTGGGGCACTGTCAAATTTGTTTGCCAAATTTTTGAAGGTCTGGTACCCCCTGGACCTGAATGAAAGCATGTAAATCAACCTGGGCAAGGGGGGATGGATGTAAAAGGCGCTTAGCAATGTAAACTGAAATGTCAGAGTAGTAAGTACAAAATGGAATTCTGACAGTATCGTGATCATGTGACCAGGGGCACTGGAAGGTGCAAAGATTGTCCATATGACAAGCCATGCAACCCAATAGCACCACATATCAAAGAGTCACTCAAATTCCTAAATCCTGAAGTGTCACTGCTCATGACCTGTTCCCATTAGAGCTTTGCAGACAGTCTTGTCCTACTGACAAACCACATAGGAGTCTGTACCTTTGCATTAATGATTATAGGGGGATGTAAAACAAACTCTGCAAGGCTGTTATTGCCGACTCAAGGTCAAGTCACAAGCATTGGTACTGCCGAGTGAGTAAACAAGTCTTTTGAAATGAGCAGGAAAGAAAATCTGTCATTCGGTCCTCAGACAAACCCATCAGTCATTCCAAAATAAAGTCAGGTGGATGAGTAAATTTACAAAGCCACCTGATGCCAATATTGAATCCTCCACCATTTTTAACAGGGAAAAACGCCCCTGTGAAAGGACAAAAAAATTCCGAGACCTGTTTATCAACAAACAAGTTTAGTCAAGAACGTGATTGTGCTTATCTTAAAAAAATACCTACATGTGCATCCTCTATCGTGCGTGTTCCCTCAATGACCGAGGCCAAATTCCATCGCATTAGCAAAGTTTGAGGTCAAGAGGTCAAACGCACAAATACAAGCCAGTGAATAATAAAAATATACCCCCCCAAAAAAGAAAGAAGACAGCAATGCTAATTCCAAAAAGGGGTTCTTTGCTAGCTTTGGGTGACCTGGTAAATAGCTGGGCACGAAACTTTGGCACGAAGGCAAACAATATTGGTTAGGGGGAGTTGATGAACAGGAAGGAAACAAAATGCAAATAAAAAGGCGTTTGGCTCTGTGCTGGAAAAAAATATATACATGTACAGCTCGCCGAGCTAGATAAATGCACTACAGTAAAACATCATTTTAGAGAGGATTTAAGGTTCAACTCCAGCATGATACTAAGAGCAATATGACAGTAAACATAAATGGGGCTGTTTGGGCCAGGAAAAATGACCATATAGAAATGCATTAAGTGCAAAGGTCAAAGATACCAACGTTCTGAAGTCAAAGATTAAAACAAAACCAAGGTCAGGATATGGAAGGGGCTTGCCCATGACAGTTGAATGAAATACCAACACAGAACAATGTGTAAGGTCACCAGAACAGAATGCGCATACAGTTGACGTCAGAAGTCTCAATGCATCTTATCATGGTAAAAAAAATCAGAGAAAATGAATGGATTTTGGAATGGACTCTGTGTCTGTTACAAACTGTGACCCTGTGTTTACCTCAATGGAGAAGACTGTTTCAATTTGACACAGAATCAGACTGAGTCAGGTCAGGAGGTCAGGGAGTCAGGTGTTTTCCCCCGCCTTTCCTCAGGTTCTTGGCTTGGTCCACATGTGGAGTGGGTTTTCAGTCCTTACCTAATTCTGTGGGTTTTCCCTAGAACATTTTTTTTCTGGGCTTCTCCCACTACTCATAAAACTGTAACTTCTTCTGTCTCTTCTCTGCAGGTTTCTTCAGGCTAATGAGCTACATGTACAGTGCCTTGGGCGCTTTTCAGGAATCCTTGATGTCATTACCAGAAAGACGTCACATTAGTAAGTCAAAGAAGGAAAACAGACTGAATTAAATGAACAAGGTGTTTCTGTGTATCTAAACTAGTGACTTCCCCAGTTACTCTGTCACCAGACACATGATGGTAAGTCAGTTCGATAAAGTACTTGATCTGATGACTTCCATGTTTGGTAAGTGATCAGTGAAAATGATTTTATTTAAATTCGAGAGCAAGCCACTGATTAACATGGTTGGCTCATTAAAGTAAGTCCTGAGACTACAAAAGCTTCATGCCGAAATATATTTTTCACTAGCGTAAAACAGTCGACTATGACAGTTAGGGGGGGTTTGTTACTACGGGTATCTTCCTATCTCCTCACTCCCTGACATGGAATTATCATCACCTGAGACATCAAAAGATAGAAAAGTCCAAATTTTGCTTCTGTTTTGTCACAAACACCATTTTATCGTAGGGTTTTTATCTCGGTTTGCTCTCGTCAAAACTTAATTCACCTTTCTAGCTTCTGCTAGCTGTGATTGAACATACATGTATCTAATATATTAATCAGTTCAACTGCTGATCGCATTGCTTTTCCACACAAAATTAAATGAGCACATCATATACTGATGATCGTGTGATGAACTTTAGTCGGAGTGTTTTCACAAGAACTTTGAGGGATTTAGTGCAAAATGGCTGGAGTGCTGCACATACACGTAGTGTTGGCGCTAGGAATTTCTTGGGTCGCCATTTGTCACTGTACAATGTACATTCCTTCTGCCAAGAATTTGAACCTGCCATTAACTTGAAATGCCAAAATCTGGACCACCAATGACTAACAACTTGTCTAAAAATATGCCTTCTTCAAATTCCTCCAACCAAATCAAGATGCTCCCTTGACTAATTTGCCTTTCTCCCCCCCTCCAACTCCCACACCTCTCGGCATTGTTCTCTTTCACTCCAGCCACTCAGCCCTCACAATGCACTTGCACCTCTCCTATTGTTCAGATGTGGTACACCTCCAAACTGAGCCCATTCACGTCACTTCCTGTTCCCCCCTCTGTCCTTTTCATGTGAGGTGCACTTGAGGATGTGAGAAGTGTATGGTCCTTGTGTTTGTCCACTATAACAAGATGCTGTGGCTTGATGTGTTCTTTTGCTTTCACAGTATGGCGCCTTGAGTGAGCTCCTATGGCAGTCTTTGTGTCTTGGGGTCGTTTCATGTTGCTCTCCAATCACTTTGTTTTCCTGTGACGTTTTCAAAATGTGAATTTGCCGGTGCTTGTATGTTAAAAGCCAACTTATCTACATGTACCTTAGATAAGATGTGTCTTTCAGCTTCATGAAAAGCGACATTGGGTGTTTATTGGGGAATAAATGTATGCAATCAAGGAACAAGTAAATATTCCAAGAATGTTATGGCAAAGCTGAAACTCAGTAGGTACTGAACTTCAGAGCAACCACAAAATGCGTGTATATCTGAATCTTACTACCAAGCATGTTAACATGCTTGTGAGAACAAGTAGCAGATACTCTACACACATTCTCTGCCAAGGTATGGGAGGTGACACTGGGAAGTGCTACCCAAGAAATGTTCTTGTCCTTTGGTCTTAAGCTCTCAGAAAGCACAGTGTGCACACGCACACATGAAAGGTAAGCCAAGATAAAAAACTAACCATTCAAATCAACCATCTGTTTTGCATTAAAAAAGCTACCTGTACATGTAACCGCAGTGCAATGCATACTGACATGCACAGTCATTCCAGCAGGGTTAAGATTGGGGGATGAAGAGAAACCAACAAGATACCCAGCAGAGGGATTGAAACGATAACATCAATAAGCTGTGAACTGGTAAGAGAAACAGACTCTTAAGTAATGGTTTACAAGGTACAATGTACAAGCTCTTTCCCAGATAGCTGTGATTTGGTGAATATTTTACTCATCCATTTTTGTACACAGGTGCCAAAAACCCTAAATGATAAATTTTTGGGGTGAAAAATCTTGTAAATCCTGAGAAATCCTGCTCCTGTCACAGACTGCAACTGCACAGAATTATTCACAGTAAAAAGGGACCAGACTCAGCAGAGAAGAGACAAGTGTGAGGGTCATTGTTGAAATTCTACAGCCACTTTGGCAATGTCTATTCAACCATGGTTAATCTGGTCATTTTAGAAGCAAATGAAAGAACATGCCTGGTGTGAGGGGGGGAGGGAGAAAGATAGCAACACAGAAGGAGATCAATTAGTTTGAAGACATCAGAACCCTGACTGGAGCTATGATCAAGTACATGGATCTCCCCCATTCCCCCCCAATAACTGACCTAAGAGACCCATGAGATCAAGAGTAGATACTGCTAGAAGTCTCCACCATTCACTTGCCAATAAAAACACAACAGATGCATCATCTGCTTGCGCATGAGAAAGCCTCCAATATACTGTCTTGCTAATTGCACAGGGCATGTTGCAGGGGAATCGCATCATGCTCGATTGCTTAAGATTTGGCTTCATGTTCTTTTATGGGAAACATGTTTCCAGGGATACCTGACTATGTGGAAATTGGACATAAGTTTCCATTAAAACCGATAACGGCACGGCCCTGTCACTGACAGAAGAAATGCAGGCAGCAAAATGGTGACCGGAATAGGGGAATAATTACCCTCAGGCTCTGCTCACTATTATTCAGAGCAGCCAGACCTCCGGCAGTCCGTCTCAGCTCAATGGCCTCTCTCTCCAGCTTCTTACACTGTCATAAAAATATCAGAAAAGAAGACAAGAACTGATCAGATAAGAAACAGGGCCGAGTAAACAGCAATAAAGGCCAAATATTATCACTAGGTTTTTTTTGCTGGTTAGGTCTCTGGATGGGGCTTAAGGGTGGGGAAAAAACTGAAACAGGCATCTGAGAGGAAGATTAAAAAAAAACCTGTTTAAATATTTGCTCTGGGTGCCATCTGTACTGGAAAGGGACAATGACAGCAGTGACTGGCAGGAGGAAAAGGGTCACACAGGTGTGACGGATGTGAGGCCATGTGGATGCAGCATGAAGGAGTCAAGTCTCATCCAGGCCATGTCCAAATTATGTGACTACGGCTGTTGTTGGCACACCAGTCTATGGGGACAGCCACAGCTACTTGCCCATGGCTTCCCTGGGTGGACATTGTCAGGCAAGCTTGACCAATGACCACTTGTTAACTACTGGTCGATCACACCTGGTGCCAATGCTATACGTGTACTATGCAGAGGCAGCCAAAGAACATCAACCAGTGGCTGACGAATAGTCCGTCACTCCAACATCGCCATTATTGTTGGATGCAACCAAAGATGTTTTGATGCCATCTTTGAAATAGTCAGTCAGGGGTGGCAGAGTGTGGGTGGTCAAATGAGGGCGGCAGATAGCTTTACTGGTGGAATGGAAAGTACATGTAGGTGTAACTGTGCGTGAACAGCAGTGTTGGAGGCTTTGAGGCCGATTTAATGGCCTCGGGGTTATGGCCTCGGTCTTCGCCTCAGCCTCGGCGGGCGTGGCCTCAGTCTTGGCCTCAGAGGTTGACTACAACCCTGGTTAACAGCAATGTACATGCATGTACTATTGGGAACAGAAACAGGTTTGGTTGATACTGGGAAAAAAAGAAATCAACAGATGATACTATTCACATGTACCTATAACTTTAGCAAACTGTGGGTTGCACAGTTCTGAAATACATGCAGTTTAACCCAAACCCCCAAGGGACCACTGAAATTCAGAATCCCCTGACTTACTGAAATTTCATCACATGTACGAGTAGAGTTTACGCTGTTGCTAAACATGTGGACATGGTCTGTAGATGCATGAAAATCTCGTGCACACAGACAGGTTAAGCCTGGTTTTCATATTGTAATGTGGACGGTCCACAAGATGTGAAGACGCAGACATGAACGGAAGAACGGATGGTGCATGATGTCATTCCACCCAAAAATTGAAACAAAATCCGAAACTCTGCGATCTTTTGCA
Source organism: Acanthaster planci (assembly GCF_054643075.1). Classification (NCBI taxonomy): domain Eukaryota; kingdom Metazoa; phylum Echinodermata; class Asteroidea; order Valvatida; family Acanthasteridae; genus Acanthaster; species Acanthaster planci. The sequence goes on from NC_141777.1 coordinate 744,845, forward strand.
GAAAATACCCTTTTACATGTAGATTGACTGTGCCGCCTCATCATGTCAATCCTGTACTCCAGTTTCATGCATTTTGTTGATGGTCAGCTATTTAGTTGATCATACGGGAGTAAAGCATTTAGGAGAAAAGGGACAAAATTGGTGGAACTAAGCGAGAGGGTCATCGTTGAACACCGGTCATGCCAGCATGCGTGTTTGTATGGAGATACCACAGATTTGAAGAAAATAATGGTATACACTAAACACAAAGATTACAAGAACTACCAATATATGTATGTACACCTAGTTCCATGTAGTGATTTAAAAAAAAAAAAAACAGAGTAACAATTGAAGAAGCTCAATGACATGAAAAGAATCCAGCAACATGTACATTGGTACACAATTCCAATAAGAAAACTGTAGGTCTTCATCTTCAATTCATTAGTTTTTTTTATTTTTTTTCCTCACACATGTAAAAGTGTTTGAAAATTACCTCTTCTTCAATTGTCTGATTAATCTTCAAAAACTTGAACATTTTCTGAAATGTACCATGACATTGTAACAATTCCCCCCCCCAAAAAAATTGTGTTAAATTTCATTTTCAAGCCTGTCCTACCATTTAAATAATTTAAGAGTAATTGCCAAACATGGCGTTTCCTTCTGTGCCCTGGACTTTGTTGAACCGTTGAATATTTTAGATTAATCCACAGACATCTGAAAAACCACTATATGGTTACTAGAAGAAAAAGAATTTTGGTTTTCTACATGTACCGGTACATGCCATTGTTTGAAATTCCCAATAATAAATAAACATGAGGATTACTTAATAACTTGTACATGTACGCTGGACTACCTCTTAAAACGCTGCCTGATGAGTGGTGCACACTTCCATGCACATATTCCTTCAGATAAAATGAGATAAGCTCTTCATGTCAGACGAATAAAATCCGGGAAAGAAGGAAGGGGCATTAGATAACAACTGCATGAGTCACATGCCCATAACAATTGACTCCAGCAATTTACATTCAGAACTCTAGTTTCTGTCATGTCCTACCAGTAGGAATCATGGGGAGGAAAGACAGGCTCATCTCATGGGAACTGCCGAGTGCATAAATTTGATTTATAAGTGAAGAAACAATTTTGTCTTTCTATGATCTGAATTCATTTCTGAAACATTCTCTATGCACCTTCTACCAGTATATCTGTTTAGTCACCCCTAACCCCCTAGATTGCTGGCCCTAACCTTCCCCATTCACACAAAGTTAAACACCCATATGGACTTTGTGTACAGAGGCTGTTGGACTTTGTTTTTCTGAGGTATGCCAAACCAAATGCAAAGGCAGCTGTTATGGGCCTACCAGACCCATCCCCACAGAATTAAACACTTTACTACTGTTTAATTCTGTGTGGTTGGGGAAGGTTAGGGTTAAAAAGAAACATCAAAACTGTTTGATAACTGTGTTTCAGTACTCTCATTGACAGTGCACTTTTTTAAACTTAAAAAAGTGAGAAAACGTTGCTCACTGGCCTATTATCACAACCTGAAACAACCATGAACCACCAAAGTAAAAAATGTTCAACTAAACATCTCACATTTTGTGTAATTTTAGCACACAAATGGCTGGAACACTGAGGTTTTTGCCTTGGATGCCTTTTGCTCATGTGCAATTCATTTCAGCATAAAGATAAGTACCTAGTCTGCTAGTGGCCATCAAATGGGTAAAAAAAAGAAAAGCATATCAGGTCAGCACATGTACAAATTACTTACAAGAAGCATAGCATTGCAAGGGCCCTTAAGACAGGGTACTAGCCAAACTATGAGGTACATGTAAATTGTAATGTGTGTTGTTCTTGCTAGTTCCTGGTTGTTTTTTTTGGCTGAGCATCCACATTTTCAGAGCAAAACGTTCTGCCCGATATCAGAAAATTCCTCAAAGACACAACATTTGGAACACTTTCTCCAATCCCACCAAATGCACAAGTGGTACTAGACACTTTTTAGTTCTAACCAAACTTGTGATTCTAATCTAAACGGTGGCAACAGAGTTTGCCGAATCAGCTGCTTGAGTGTGGAACCTGCAAACTTTACATACATAACATGCATGTACCACAAGCTGTATACTCATATAACAAGTACCGGCATACATGTATGTACATGAATCAAATACTTCAATAGTGTGTACATGAACTAAGTACATGAATGCAAACATCATACAGTACATGTATATCAAGCAATATTGACTTCAGTGCACGTTCATACCATTGTTATTACACACTGAAGTTTGTCTATTGAGATCTATCATGTCGCAAGTAAAGATCCACGCACTCAAAAGTCAATTTGATGTTTTGCTGTTTAAATTAGTTCAACACTTAGGAGATAAGCAGCAGTGCTGTAGAAAAAAAACCCAACAGCAGAGAGACTGGAGCAAACCGGCAGAGAGACTGAAGCTCACCGCTAACTCGACTGGACAAACTTACTGCAGTATTGTGCCAAACAAACTCAGAACTTGTCACCAATCCTACACAATTACATTGGACAGAGTGTCAACTACCGTTACATGTGCATGTACTGAGTAGAATTGTATTTTGATGCATTGCATTATCTCCTGCCTGTCAGTGTTTGTCCATACAGTGTATGTGTATTATTGCCAAAAACGTGTTCATGTCTTGTATTGTCCTATGTTATAATATGTATGTCTGTCAATAGGTTAGGGTACAAAAGCAAATCTATGCCTCACACTTTACCTAAATGTTGTTCTTTAACGTGTTAATTACACAATGTATAATCACTTGTGTACAAATTACAGTACATGTATGCTGGGGAAAAAACCCTTTTACTGCTAATATTTTTTCTTCTAAACAATAACACAACATGTTTTTCCCTCTTTTCCATGGCGCAACCAAAGAGTTTTCAACCTGAATCTTTTCACAAATTGTTACATTATGTTCAAGAAAGATGCATGTTATGGCCAGGTAAAGGTGCATTCCAATCTCCACCAATAAGTTTATCACGCACTGTTGACAAATATGGTCCGTATGGCTCATTTGTCACATTTCCTACACGGTGTCATCAAAGTACAGCAGGTGTAATGGGGGTATTGATGGGGGCATGTCATACTAAAACCTGGTTCCTCCGAGGGAGCTCCAGAGGCTTATACAAAGAAAGCATTACAGACACGACCTAACCCTTCCTCTAAATCCATTTTCGTTTCCGCTCTGCTTTAGGGAGAAAAAAATTCACCTTTTTACTGATGAGAATCGCAGTAATTGCTTGTAATTTGATGTGTTAATATCTGCTAAAACCCTACGATACCGGTACATGTACTTTCGTTTGTCTCATCAACCAAAGAGTCATCATTACCCGTCAATTTTTCCCCATAATTACTGGTTTTTCCTGTACAGTTATTGGTTTGGTTTGTGGTTATATAATATTGTGTTAATTCAAAACAGGGAAAAGTGAATTAATTTTGACACACAAATAAATTAGCCTTTCAAAAATTAGCAATGTCACACCAGATGTTGCCTTTTTTCATTCAATTCTAAAGCAAAAAAAGCCAACAATTTATTATTCAACAACGAACGTGCAAATTATAATTACTGGTAGAAACACACAGCTCCAACAATTATTGGGGAGCTGAAATTTACACTCTGTATTGATTGAGCACACATAGGTTCCACATGTTGGCCAGGGGATGGGTTAATGAACAACAGAGTGTGGCGGTAGTGGTGTTATTGACTGACTAAAACAGACCACTAGAGGGCGCTGTGCACTGAGTCTGGCCAGAACCATAGAGATCATAATAGTAAAGCTAGAGGTGACAGGCCTAAGTTTTACATTACAGAAATCTGGCCCCAGAGCAGGGTGACATGTTGGATGGATCGTGCTACTATGTTAACCCACACTTATGCACTCATATAGTCTATGTAGTCTTCAACATGCACGAAGCTTTTTTTTATCTTATTGATGTCATCAATTCAAATGCGCATCACGTCTCAGCACACTTGTATGCATTTCACTTGCATGGGTATGGAAGGTGTCCGCGAGGTTCCAAGTTGTTCGTACATTATGGGACAATCCCTCCGTCCCCTCGAGCTCTACTTATGATCAATATGGTCAGATCACAGATCTTGTAGAGAGTCTAGATAGGCACAAGTACAATGCACATGTACATGTAGCCCGTTAACCACTTCCTGCCATGGATTCTGGATCATAAATATGGTTGATATGCGTGGCCGGGGTCTCCAAACTTGGACAAAGGGAACAGGGCCCTGTAACAAAAGACTGTACTCCGAACAAAAGACCAGGCTGCTGGGCATTACCGACATTTTTCACTCTCAAAAGTGGAGATAATCCAGCCTTGTTTTGAAACAGTATACCATGGTTTGGGGCATTTAGAGCGAGCGGATTACCACTGGGGACAAAAGCGCTCCAACACCGCAGCGATGAGCCACACAGCATCGCTAGATGCTAATCTGGCCCCTATTGAAAAGAGGTCAACAGCACATTGAGTCAGGTTCGTGAACAAAAGAATGTTATATAACACCGCACAATCTGGGCTCTTTTTACAAGGCTGCAGGCCTGGCTGAAATACTCAGGCGTCAATACATTTTGTCTGTCAGGCTAGAGTGGACACCAGACAGTCCTTCCCGTGTTTGTAAGTGTCCAGTAAATGAAGATAGGAATGTTTAAAGAATGTTGCAAACAGAACAAAAATGATAATTATCCTGGACCAGCATCATCAACATTGATAACTGCCCCCGGTAGCAAGTGGTTAAGAAGAAGAGCCACTCTCCTCTATGTGTACATCACTACCCTTCCATTGGATTGGTCAAGACTTTTTCGATGATGGGGATGCGGTGCTTTCCAATCGATAGAAGTTCACATAGCCTGGTGGCCCACCAAGTTGTGCCTTGTCTCTCCGCATGTTTAAAAGTAACCAACAAGCTTCAAAATCTGGCCACCAAGTTTAACATTAGGGGTGTTACATTTACGTTCTGGAATATTTTAGCCAACACAACATGATCTGGACACTAAAAGCTGTCTGTCAGTGGTCATGCTTGCTTCCAATTTCAAAGCTATGATGCCAAGAAATGCACTCTAATTGGACATGGTCCTTGAACCATACCCCCCCCAGTATTTCAATATTTCTGTCTGTCCCCATCAAGTTTAAAATCTCAAACTTGGAGAACACTGGGAGTGGTTGAGGCTGGTTCCCTCCACACATTCCAACAGACTGATTGGGAACCAGTGTGTAGATTCCATCACTTATTAAGCTTGGAACAGTTAACGAGCCATCCAGATTATTTACATGGAGTTTGGTGCGTCAGAACCCTGGAGTACTAGATCTGGATCTCAAAAACTCATTCACCATCACAGCACCTTGTAGGTGTCAATTACAAACTTAGTCTTGCATCAGTGAAGGACCAAATGTAATATCAAGTTCACACGCTTGCCTAACACAAAGTTCTGTCAAGAGTCAACAACTGCAACACCCACTTTAGGTGCAGGTGCTGTAATTCAGGGTCAACATCTTAATGAAAAACTGAAATCAGGTAAAAAGCTGAATTCTCACATCCCTGCATAAACTACTTTCCGGGAACACAAATCACTATTGACAATTTTGCCTGAGGAAAGGAGGCACTGCGCAGGGCAACCTGGATTGTAAAAAGAGATTCTGCCAGAGGTAATGACAGAGGGCAAAAAGGGGACACCATATTTACAGCATGACTCTGGTGCACTAAGCCAATAGACAAGTGATAACTGGATTCGGAATGCCAACCAGTCACAGTGGCAGGACTGGAAACAGTGGTGGAAACATCCACCTCACTGGCAAAGAAGACAGTGCATTGTATAGACCGTTTCAATAAGCACCCATTGCAAATGGTACCTTCCAACACCAAATGGCCAGGATGCTCAGTGCGGCCCGTACCAAGCATGCATGAAAGTCTGCACATGCATGGCACATCCCAACCAAACAAAGGAAGCCTCTGCTCTGTAAAAACACAACATCTCTTGTTTCAGCACAGAGCCCAGTGTACATAAATCTACCGAGGGAGGGGCAATTAATGTGCTGTGGTTATTTGTCCAAAACTGAGTAATTCTAGACACACAGACAAGACAGCATCATCTGTTTGTATGTATGTATGACTCAGCAAGACTCCATGCCCAACTCACCTTGGCCAGTGCTGCATCCTTTTCCTGGATGATCGTCCGCATCTCCTCGGCCACGATGCGACCCTTGCTAGTCTTGACCCGGTTAATCTGACCCAGGATGGACTTGCCGTACATGGCTATCTCCGGCCCCGTGTCTGACGTGCTCAGCCTTGCCAGCAAGTCGCCCATGCTCTATCGGAAAGCAAGAGTAGAATCAAGCTGATTGAAGTTCCATGCCAAATCATCTCCACAGTAGAAAACAATGCAAAGACTGAGTTGAATGTCTGGTTCCCCACCTCCATCACTCAAGTTAGAATGAAATAGAAGGGAGTGGGAATAGTCTACCCGCCTTAACTGGAAAAAGTATGTAAACTAATGGAATGAGGGCATGTGCCAACCAGCAAAGTGCAGGTATCACTTAGTGATGTTTGCCCAAAGAACAGTACTGTCAGGTTAAGCCCTCATTCACAGAGACAAGAGCATAAAATTGTACCGAATGTAACAGTTTCATGCTCTGAAGAGCATGGCTAGTGATCCTTTTGCGACTTATTAATAAAATCTGGTACACTGAGTTCTTTAAATTCATGTGAACATAACAATTTGAATTCTCCTTTCTTAACTCACCGTTGCTATACCTCGTGATAAGGGGGAAGCTTTTGCTTTAATTGTTACAGAAGAGATGCCTTGCACCATTACATTGTTCTCAATGGATAAGAACAGCACAAAGGAACCATTCCCTTCCAGAGATGGTGGTCGCAATGCAAAAGCTTGCCCTGAATCACAAGGTATAGCCTGTCTTTAGTCTGGGGAATTCAAATTTTAATTACACTAGTAAGCAGGAGGTCCTGGGTTTGAGTCCCACTCGAGTAAGCTTGTGAATTTTTTCGCATGCTCTTGGACTGTAAGCACCGAGTATATAGTGTTAATAAATCTACACGTCGGGTAAGGCGTGAGGTCAAAATACAGACAGTTTAGAAACAGTTCGACGGTTGGTGTTAATCCCCCTTCGTTCCGTTCCTCGTTTGGTTTGGGACAGTTCAACGGTTTGAAAAGACCCGTCTGCCCTGGACTGTTGAGCTGCACAGGCAACCTTGACAACAATGGAGTTTGTGGCTTACGCAGCCCTAGTTGTGAACAATACCGTAGATCCCATTCAAGGAGAACGTCAGTGGCCCCGGTCAGCCCTTCCTGGCTGGCCGTAAGGATTAGTGGTTAACACCTTGTGATAGACGCAAAATCAACCGCATTCTAGGCTACAGAAATTGCTCTAGCCTCAGAAACATTATGAGTGGGTAATTCATGACAAAAAGACATCACCACAAGATCAATGTTTGTCTTTAAGCATTTTTTAGACTGGAAATAAAGAATTTTATATGGAAGTGATGGGAAATTCCAAACACAGTTGCCTCATATCCACAATATGAATTTATTTTGAACTTCAGTCAGGTGTACCAATATTCTTTGAAGGTAATGAAAAAAAAAGTCAAACTCCGCGTCAAATAGTGCTGCAAGAAGATGTCAAGGTACGGTTTGGGTCAGACACAGTTCAGAAATGTTTTGCTGAACTTCGGATCGGTTGGGGTTTGGACATGTACACGTGTACAATGCACACCGAGACATCTAAAAGTTCGCTACGAACGTGCCGCATAGGCCTATATAGTATTTCTGTGTATAAAATTATGTTAATATAAATGAATCTTCTATCTCTCCCCATCCACGAGCAACTTTGATTTTAATATTTTTTTTCTAAATTGTTTCCCCAGAGTTCATTTCTGAGTACATTCCATATAAAGTTACCGCCGGAGGTGTGACAGTTTCTGACCACGTTTTGCCGACCAGAGGCGGTTGTGTTCGGACCACGTTTGACTCAAAATGATCGTAAGATATGTGCAAATAGAAAAAACAGCAGGCTCCATTAGAAATTTCCTCCTTCGGTACAAAATACAAGATCAAATTAGATTTTGAGCGACTAGTGTTTTGGTTATTTTTGCGCAATAGATTCAACTACAAAAATATGGCTTTTGTTGCATATCTGAGGAGGAACCTTTCCAAGGACGGCGCCTACGTGACCAAAAGGGGCGATTTTCCATTCCCACTTCGATCAAACCCTTCATGATCAAATGAAAGGCAAGTTAGACCATCGCATGAACAAAAATCTTCTCGCGCACTGCGCTGCATGCACCGAACCATTTGGCAAATTTTCCATCCGGGGATGCCCTCAATCAAGCACCAGTCCGACTGTGATCAGCATCCAATCAAAATTCGTTTTGCATGGCCATCAATTTTTATGAGATCATTGGCCTAATATGAAACGTCATTAGCCTAATATGGAACATAAGGGCATGGCTATTGGAGATCGGCAAATATAATACTAGATCTGAATATAAATGAGCAAAATTGGATGTAGTGAGAATTTAGAAATGTTATGCAGCAACAATACCGGACGTTGCATGTTCTTGGTTGATTTTGAATGATTTGGTTGAATGAATGAATAGTTGTAAAAAGCATGTGGTGAATCACATGCTTTTTACAACCATCTCATGATGCGGGCCATTGTAATTTTCAGTATGTTCAGGCATGTTTGGAGTATGCCGTACAATTCGTAATCCATTTTTCGTTGTGTTTGTTTTTTTATTAAGTTTTCTTGTATGTATTCCCACGTGCCCTCAATGAAATGCCTTCTTAAAGCCGAACATCCGAACCCGAACATTGTCAACATGTCACTGCCCATTTGCCACTGGCCAACACCTAGACCTCACTGAAAATACAAGACGTGAATGTGGCCTGACGTACCTCATGTCTCCTCTGCGTGGCATACACTGACAAACAAATTAACTGCAATGGCTGGTTAACATTTAGGCGTAACAAACATTTTTCGAGTGAAACTGCCTCTTATTTTGCCTACCATGTCTGAGGGGCCATAATCATCATCCACATCTGTCCCTGAGTCAAAATCGTCCTTATTTTCCAGCCTGCGCAACCTGGCTATGGACTCGTCTCGTTCCTCGTTGGCCACTCGCAGCCTGGCCATGATGGCTTCGTCTCTCTCCTTCTGAGCTGCATAGATCTCTTCCACCACAGCTGAAATGATAAAAATGCATAAAAGAAAGTTGGTGATTAATTTTCCTCAGTCCATTTTGCTATAGTCTGTGAATTAAAATGATATTCATAAATACCTGGGATGGTTTTTCTATTTCTATTGGTCGAAACGCGTCACATGACCATGTATTAATATCAAAAGATAATGCCCACTGAGAAGTGATATTGCCCGCTGCGTAGATCAAGCGTTGGAATATGGATACGAGACAGTTTAATAGGGTCTGACAGGTCAGGAGTCTGTGTGCACGCGACACGCCATGAGCGCGCCAAGGTCATTGAAGGGAATTCTATCAACTGGAAACTTTCAAAGGAAATACACCATAAATAAAGGAATGTACCATAAAATGGGCGGGGGTGTTCAGGAAAACGAAAATAAAGGTTTTAGAACAAAATCGTTGGAAATCCATCATATGTTGATGTCTTTTGACTCTCTGAATAAAAAGGTATTTACGAACGGGAATAAATATGCGCTTGGCCAGTCTTAAACTAATGGTTAAGACCTTGCCCGGAATTAGTGCTGCAGCCTAACGGCCGAACTGAACCAAAAATCGTCAAACAAAGCACTTTCGAAACTGACCGTACCCAACTGGTCAGTTGGGATGTTTGCCTTTAATATGGCATGACATTTATAGCACATGGAATGCAAAAAATGGATAACGAGTTGTGCTGCATCAGCGCCTGGCACATGTGCGTGCCGTGTACACACATACTATAAATGTACTGTGCAAGTACAGTAAACTTACGACGGCCCTGCATCATGCAATGGTTGTAAAAAGCATGTGGTGAGAATTCACTAATAATCAACCGAGAACATGCAACATACAGCATTTCCGCTGCATATGGATTCTCACTACATCCAATTGTGCTTATATATTCAAATTTAGCATTATGTTTCCCAATCTCCAATAGCCACGCCCTTACGTTCCATATCTGGCCAATGATGTCATATATGGCCATGCAAAACAAATTTTGGTTGGATGCTGATCACAGTTGGACTCGTGCTCGATCAAAGGCAACTCCGGAAGGAGAACTGATTTTGCCAGGTGGGCCGCGCCGGTGCAGCACTTCAGCGTGCGACACAATTCGGTTTGTGCGGCGGCCTAACTTGCCTTTCGTTCATCACGTTTGATCAGAGTCATAATGTGAATATGTCGTAATGGAATTTTGCCAGATCTCTAAGATCTCTAACAAAATGCTGTTATCCGTTCGAAAAAGACTGATGGAAAATTACCCCTTTGGCCACGTGGGTGATGTTCTGGGAAAGAATGCTGACTTAATACCAAGGTACTTCTTCAAATACATCGAAAGCCATGGTTTGGCAGTTGAATCTCTTTCGTGAAAAATAACCAAAATACAATTTGCTCGAAATCTAATTTGATCTTGTATCCTGTAAGGAGGAAACTTCCATTTGAGCATGCTGTTTTTTTCTGTTTTCACACTATCCTACAATCGTTTTGTTGAGTCAAGTGTGGTCCAAATATGACTGCTTTTTGTCGGCAAAACACGGTCAGAAACTGTTGCACCTCCAATGATAACTTTCTATGGAAGTTTTACTCCTAAACAAACTTTGAAGATACATTTTAGAAAAAAATTGTGTTCACGAAGAAGTTGCTTGTGGATGGGGATGAAGAGGAGATTCGTTGCTTCTACTAACGTATTTTACACACGGAAGTACTACATATGGCACATTCATTCGTAGAGTGCTCTTCGACGTCTCAATATACTTTATGTGTACGTGTCCGAACCCAACCGAACCAAAGTTTGGCAAAAAATTTCGGAACCCTGTCCGAACCGAACCCAAACCTTGGCACCTACTTGCAGCACTACACAGAACACATCCCGATAATGCTGGAGCCCCAATTAGTGGCATCCATTCTCCTGAGCCGGTCTTAAAGATACGTTTAAGACCAGCCAAGCACATACATGTATTTATTCCCTTAGTTATTCCTCAACCCTAAAAAAATTCACACCATGTACATACTTTTGATATTGTCACAATGTTTTTTGGCCGGGCCTTTGGGTCATTTTAGCACCGATTTTATGACCACAAGACATACCTGTCTGCCCCCCAAAAATTATTTTTCCCAGAAGCATGTATTCAATGCACAGGAGTGAAATTGGGAATAACAAATGACCACATCAAAAAACCCACAGATGTTGACTTGAATTGATTCTTCCCAGCTTGGTCTCACAATAGAAGTCTCTACATCCATGCCATAGCTAGGGGTCACTGCACTTGAGGATCCTTCAAGAAAACTAACATTCTTAAGATTTCTGTGGGCATTGTTGATCCTTCCATCTTGACAAATAATTAAGTTATACAATGACGATTGATCACAACTTGTCTTGTGCCTGGCAGAAAGGCGTAAGCACTTACGCCCCTTTGCTGGGAAGCATGATCACTGTAAAAAAACTTTTCCCGGCAAAAGGATGTATGTATGCAACTGTGTCCTTTTAATGAAATATAAAGATTTCTTTGCAAACAATTTAAAATAAATTTCCCAAGTCGTTTGATAAGTTGTTCAAAGGTTACTTTTTGTACAGCCTGTGTTGGTTTTGTTGTAAATTTTATCCGTTTTTACTAAGAGAGAGTGTATTTCTTATGCCCTTTTGCCGGAAACATTTTTTCTGCTGTGTTCATGCTTCCCAGCAAAAGGGTGTCAGCGTGCTTTTGCCTGGCACACAACGAACTGTTGTTATTGAGAAGGATGTGCAGTTTCTACATTCTGAGTATCTCATGTCTGAGAATGACGCTGGCATCGGCAGTATTTCTGAGACTTCTACTAAACTGATAGACATACCAGCAGCTCTAGCAGCTACCCGAGCCTCCAGTGTTGCCTCCGTCAGGCTCTGAGACAGCCGCATGGACTCAATCTCCTGCTCTGTCTCTAGAAGTCTCTCCTGCAACTGTAAGTGGGGACATACCAGAAACTGGTCTTAGTCTTGGTAAACTTGTGACTAGCTACAAAAGAAATGTAGTGTCACAAAACTGTAAACACTTCACTTGGCATAATGGTATTTCTTTGCCTTCCAACTCAATGACCTGGATTCAAATCCCACCCAGGTTGACATACATGTATGGATCAGGTATGCAGGCTCTAGAATTCTTATCTGGAATAAAAACGTCTTGCCAACTTTAACAATGAACATTTCTTCATTCATCCTCTCCCACAGGTTTCTTCCGGTTTACAACCTTACGGGCCCTTTCCAGGAAGCTTTGTTTCATTACCAAAAAAAAAGTAATTATTAATCTTACAAAAACCCCAAAAGAAATCATGCATTTGGGTGCAAAATATGCCAACTCTAGGTACTACTCAGCAATGAAATCCAACAAAAATTATGATTTTATCCATAAAAGATGACACCACACAACAAAAGCTTTCATCTGCATTTCAAATATGGGAAACCTGTGAAGCACTTTTGTGTAAAATTGGTCCATTTCAGATGATTTCCAAATTCCAATCCTGCCTGTGCCAAGCCTGTTCCAAATCATCGCAGTGCACTCACCTCTTTGTTGACATCTCTGGTTGACCCTAGCTCTGACAACAGCATGGGCACGCCCTCCTCAAAGTCCATCTTGGCACTCGTTCCCCTGTCGACCACTACCCTGATGGGCGTGCTGGTCACCTGCGGCCCAAGCTGGTTGGCAGTAGCACCTGGTGACAACTTGGACTTATCTGATTCAAACACACACACACACAAATATCTGGTTACTAACTGGGGCTGACTTTGACTTAAGGCCGGTTCACACTTCAGCCCAACACGAAAATGAAGGAGATTTGACGTCACAAAACATAAGCTGCAAATTTTGCATGAGATGAAGGGTGTAACTTTTGAGAAACCACAGCTCAAGTATTTGATCTGAAGTCATAATGTCGTACTCCTGTTTACTCTTAGCCAAGCATGGATCATCTGCAACACACCCACATAAACAGCTGAAATGACTACAAGATTTTAGTGGTGAATCACTGATGGTCAAGCTCAGTACTCTTTTCACATTATGGTAGGTGTGTACTTGACAAGGCACCAAGACAAAAAACAACCAAGATACTGTTGTTTCAGTTTTGATATTAATGCTTGAAGATGCTTGACATGGTCTGGCTGCAGACAGGAATTCAACACGCTTGAGACTACTAATGAATTCAAACCAGAAAGGGCAATTAGATGTGAGCCATACGTTATCTACCTTCATCCTGCAACAATCCCTTGGGTCAACATAATTTTCCTTAAAAGGATTCCCAGAAACAGTTGCTTGAGGGAAGATAAGATAACGAAATGTAAAAAGACAAGTATAATTCAGAAGTGCCCAATCATCACTTCCCTCCTTTAGATTTAAGCGATTCTCATTGTCTTTGTGCACACATCAGCTCACACTAGTCCATAGTGGTTGAGGTGTGTAGAACCATTAACAGTCAATGTGCCTTGGTTGCTGTAGCAAATATCACTCTGCGTTATGGTATTGGATTTTCAAAGAAGCAACAATGAAGTAGGAAATGTTGCACAAATCTTGGACAGATGATCACCTGGGGTGAGTCCATCTTGTACCAGACTGTCATTATGGTATCTTGTCATTTCAAGAAGTTGGGATTTTCAGCCCAAAGCAAAATTGTGCCAAAGACAACCTCAACGTGAAGTAACAGTGTCAATACTGACCTTCAATCTCTTTGGATGTGTTCCTTGTTTCTGGGGTAGAAGTCTCCATCAACTTGGGTGCAGCCTGCCCGACATCGCTGTGTCTGCGGACCAGCGGGGGCGGCCCGCTGGCTAGATTGGGCTCACTGTGGGCAAACTGACCATAGCTGGGCCCCACTGAGTGCCACTGCCCAGCCTGGTCGGGGGGTACCATCACGCGGTGCGGGCTGACCCACGGGTTGGGTGGCACCGAGTAGTGGCCCATCACAGGAGGGTACCAGGTGCCATGGGCAGGGGGCATGGTGAAGTTAGGGTTCCAGTCAGGGCGGCTGTCTAGGTAGTAATCGTCACGAGCTGGACGGAAAAAAGAGACCACTTCATTCAATGTCTCTGAAGTGAATGCTACTGAATTGTTTTCAAGTGAGTTTGTCTTGCCAGGTAAGGACTTCTTAACATTTTTATGAAATGAAGCACAAGTGCGGCATCTTAAACATCTTTAAGCTTTCTGATATGGGACAAGAGGCTTTTTTTCTGTCCTTGAATTCATTAGAGTAGAAACAGTGACAAAATGTCCCAAATTATCACTGCAGTATGTGGCCACATCAAAACTTCAATAATCTGCAAAAAAGATTATCTTTCCAAAATTATCTTTGAAGTGAAAATTTCAAGAGGCCTATAATATTGGCCCATTTTGGGCCTTGGGCTCACTCTAGACTCCCCTCCCCTATTCTTATTTTGCTATAAAAGAACTCTCAACATCCAACACTTTGACATCACTTACACAAAATTGGCAGATAGATTTAGGACAAATCAGGGTGAGAGTTCAAGTCAATTGACATGTATACACTGCCATGTGATGGAATACTCAATTCAAGTCAATTGACATGTATACACTGCCTATGTGATGGAATACTCAATTCAAGTCAATTGACATGTATACACTGCCTATGTGATGGAATACTCAATTCAAGTCAATTGACATGTATACACTGCCTATGTGATGGAATACTCAATGTGCAAAGGGATATCACATAATACTTCATGCTCCCTGCTAATGTTTTGCATTCAAAATTAGCATTAAATGTAGCTGATGTTTGACGCTTGACATTTGTACAATGTAAGTCCCTCAGTACCTTCCACGCTAGCCACATCGGAAAATCTACTGACTGGTTGACAGCATGACAGCTTTGGTCTACCGTCAACGGCATCATAGGAGGCACAACAAAGCTTAAACTGCTCTCAACTCAGACATCTTAAGTGGTCTTACTTCTTCTCCTGGGCTTCCGGAATCGTCGTCCCTGCCTCTCCCTTCCGTCCTCACTCTCATCCATTCTCATCCCTTCGTCAGAGGTCACGCTCAGGTCATCCCTTGTAGCGGCATCTGTCTGGTCGACCCCTTTGTTTTCTGAGGGAGACCGCTTGGCCGATTCTGCTTTTTCCTGGAGGTCTCTCTCTTTAGGGTGCGGTTTACCACCTTGAAAACAACCCAACAAGATTTAAAGGAAGTTTATCATTTTCAAATTTGTTTATTCAACTGTAAGCTATATTTAGATTTGAAATTGGCACCAATCTGAAGCAAACAAAAGTCTGTGGAAATTTATGCATGCATTAGTTAGTGTTTCCAATCGATTCTGTTGAAAGTATACCTTGATTTGCAACTTGTGTCATACCCTGCCTGTCCATACATTTCACTGCCTGTCCTTTCATTTCTAAAATCATCTACATGCACATGTACTAATACACACCCATTTCATTAGCACGAAATTAAGATGAGAAAAAAGATGAGATCAAATTTGCCACTAAGAATAAATAAATCTCCAGTCCTGATAACTATGGAATTATCAGACCAGATGATGGTAAACTGAAAATATAGCAGTGGGCCAGTGACTATTCATACAAGCAAGTTCTTACCCCTCAGTATGCGATCTCTCTGCTTAGCAGGTGACAGCCAGTCTTTCAGCTCTTCGTTGACGGATGGATTGGAGCCGGCATACATATCAATGAAGGAAGCCTCAGTAGATTTGTCAAGCTCGCGACGCTCTGCGGCTTTCCGCAGGGCACGCTCCCTTCTGATCACTTGATTTCTAGATCAAACATAAAGATAATATCATTTTAGAAGACAAATCAGATGCTCATCAGGTATAAAATGTTCTTTTTGGCACATTAAAACGTCCATAGTTAATTCTATGGTTCTCATTTTCAACTGACCCTTCTTTTCAGCTCTGAGGCAAAAAAAGATCTCAAGAATTTCTGGGAACAACCAAGTACATTGTAAGTCTAGTTACCCTTTCCACACACTCCCCTCTGCCTGACCAAACCTCCCTCGAGGTAAAAAAAAAAAAATTAAAACAAGAGAACTATCTACAGACACCTTGCAAAAAAGAGGTTTTATGATAGGGCAATGCCGAATATCCAAATAACCGATTATTCGATCGACTGTCGAATATTCAAATATTATTTTCGAATTTGAATATTTGAATGTGAAATTCATGAAAAGGAAGGGAAAATTTTCTTTTGTTTTAAATGATCAAATTGCACCATGAAGGCTTGTTTCAAGCAGATTCAAATGAAAAGTGTAAGAAATCTTACGATTTAAAAAGTCAATTATTCATTAAACAATTTAAAAGGAATAGAAATTTTTAACAGGGCAAGAAGTCTTGTTCGTCTCTTGAATCTTGCTAAATCGTGGCTGGAGATACTCCTAGACATGAGAAGCTATTATATTGATCATAATGTACAATTGTGTGCATAACTGCAACTTATTTTGTATATGGTTTGTTCAACAATCTGCTGGTCAGTACGACCGAATATTCCATCAAATTGAAGGTTGAATATTCAAATACATGTCGTGAATGATCCAAATTGACTCCGTCCTATTTTATGAAATAAATTACATGTACCTCCTTGGACGGCACGGTAAGAATTTCATGGAAAAAATTGCCTTGATGCCCCGGCCTTTGGTTGAAATGTTCATATAGACAAGCTGATTTTGTAATACATGTATGAGTGCCCTTTGCAAAGGAGGAACTACCTTGGCCTGGTACCGCACTCTCAATTACATGCATGTTGTTTAACATCAACTACATGTACAAGAAAGATCCTTCATTGGGGGAACCCCCAACGTGATGCATCTCAAGCTCACTGTCCCCACATGGTTTCTCTGTTGATGAGTTTGATGCTCAATGCCCTATAAAAATTATGTGGAGTTTTTAGTAAGGTTGATTATTCTGAGAGTCAAAACAATGGTGTTTGGAAATGCATATACATGTAAGCCAAAATTCTGAGTTCCCCACATCAACCACGCAGTGTAAAACAGCAACACGTGTCATTTTTGTTCACTGATCGAAAATCACACCAAATAGCAAAAAATGATTACAGACTATTGATTACTTAACATGTTGTGGAGCTTTGCTATAAAAAAGGAAAGTAAAGTTGGAGTGATTGTCACAAGTGATTGGGCAATCGTGCTGACTGGCCAATAAATTAACACAGTGGCTAACATTACAGAAGTTTAGACAGGTTCCTGTCTACTTTTGTTGCACCAGGATGGTACATTGGAAACAGGACCTAGACCAGTCTACAATGAACGGATCTTGGACTGAGCTATTTCCCTTCAAGAAATCCTCCAGGGGTACATATCTACTACCAAAAAAGGGAAAACCTATTATCCTATTTACCTATTATCTTATTGAGAAAATAAAGAAAGGGAAAACAATGGGGGGAGGCCAATGGAGTAACTTGAACCCGGCACAATCAATGAGCTTGTACATGTAGAATAGCACACATTACAACTGAGGTATGCAGCAGCACACTTACACTGTATGGGTGGAAATTGAAACTGTACATAGATTGGTAATGAACAGACATGTCAGAGACGGTAATCATGGTGATAATTGAGCAATTTTAGCCCATTTGGAAGTCGTGTTTACAGTACTGTGAGGCACACTCTGTGTACCCACATGTACAAGTTCCAAATTTTTATTGGTTTGAGATGCTATGCCGATTGACTGTACCTAAAACTACACTTTGTCAATCAAATCATGCCCACAAAAGCTGTCTACACTAAACTAAATAATATACATGAATATATATCTCATTAATACACATGCTTGATGGTTTTTGGACTGTATAACCAGCTATTTTGGCAAAATCCAGACATTTTACTTACATGTAAGATTTCAAGATTTATTTCATTTTCTACAGCATAATAATCACACACGATAATAGAACTTTTAATAAATACATAAATATGATTGAATGATACTACAATACACTTCAGAAAGGATGTTGTAGAGGAATACCCAATGAAAGCAATGCTTGTAGATTTGGGCCCCGTTTGTAATGTAGGTATCTACCTCTCCCGGAGACGATGCCAAGGCATGTCAGCCTAGCAGACCATTCACAAAAAGCATGCTGTGTAGGCACACACGCGACGATGACAGATTCCTGAGCGCCACAATGTCTTGTAGCTGTGATCACATTGAAACTGGACACTGGACACTGCAGCGCTCAGGAATCAGTCGTTAGCTACAAAACATTACCATACAGTTTAAATCTCTATTTGAAAAAGATGGTAACTTCGAGCTTCGAGCATTTCCAAGTTACAGAAGAAATTTCTTTTTCTTCCCAAATGTGAGGAAACCTTACCATCGTTATTAGAATCTCTGATTCTCGCTTTATCCTAAACCGGACGTACTTCGAGAACTCAAAGACACTACTCCGTCATTCTCATTGTGACTTCAAGCAAATACAGTTTACATGGTGTCGTAACGGACCTTCTGTAGAAATCTTGTTCACCTTTTAAGAGTTATAGGTTACTCAGGTTTGTTGTCAGGGAAAAATTTGATTTAATAGCTTTGTTCCACCTGTGAATCATTCACCTATCGAGTTACATTCCAAAAACCCATAGCGTTACGACACCATGTAAATTATATTGGCTCAAAATCACTTGGGGTATGACGGAGTAGTGACCTTAGTGACCTCAAACTAACCACATGCATTAGACAGTTTAAAGACCATTTTGGAGGTGAACTCGGAGGTTTTTGATACAGGGTACAAGCTATTTTGAATTTTTTTTTAGTAAAATGAATTAATGGGAAGGAAAGCCTACGGAAGGTTCTACCATTGCCTGACCATGTCAAAATGTTAAAAAAAGGGAATTTGTAATGTACAGGACATTGTCTACATTGCATTGCTACTAACGTCCAGGGTATAAAAGTCCAGGGTTTTTCTCACATTTTTACCTAGCAAAGTCAGTTTAAATGTCATTCACAAGCATGACAAGTGCCTTGTTTCCAAATTCCATAAATGCTGTGTTGAAATTACTAAATACGCCCGCGGACAACGTATTTTGCAGGAAATTTTGCAAAACTCGACGCTTTGTCACAATTCGTTAGCGATACATGTACGGTCGATGGTCAAGTACGCGTACTTGTACATGCACAAAATGCATGGTAACAGACTGCCCCTTACACATGCACAGCCACCTACCATGCCTGCTCCGGCCTAGCCCCACTAGTGTGGCACAGACTCTCACTCCCGATCCATCCTTAGCCGCACATCCGTATATGCAGTTTCGTGTCGGCGTATTGAACATTTCGGCGCACCCACTTATCATCATGGGCGCAATTTCTTTTGCACACAAACATGATCCTTGACCTTTCCATTTTCTAAAAACCATTTATTGAATGATTTCACTCATGTTATTCAGGTATTTTCCAGTCTTTTTGCTTTTATCCATTCAATCTAACGGGCTCGCTCTCACAGTCGCCATCTTAAAAATAAGATCGTTTAACAATACGTCACTTGACCCCTCATCGTCTCGACGGCTGTTCCATGTCAAGATATCTCAGTAATAAACGGACTGAGCGATAAGATACTACGTGTACCAATGGATTTTTCCAAAACTTTGGCAGCAGTTTAGATGTCCTGACATGGAAGAGCCGCCGAGACGATGAGGGGTCAAGGGACGTAATGTTCAACGACGTTATTTTAAGGATGGCGACTGTGAGAGCAAGCCCGTTAGATTGAATGGATAAAAGCAAAAAGACTGGAAAAAGACTGGTGAGTGAAATCATTCAATAAATGGTTTTTAGAAAACGGAAAGGTCAAGGATCATGTTCGTGTGCAAAAGAAATTGCGCCCACGATGATAAGTGGGTGTGCCGAAATGTTCAATACGCCGACACGAAATTGCGCATACGGATGTGTGGCTAAGGATGGATCGGGAGTGAGAGTCCGCGCCACACTAGTGGGGCTAGCTCCGGCCCACCTGCTGCAAAGAAAACCAAACTACCGTAGGTTTAATGTGCTTAACTTGCAAGTTGCATGTGTCAACTCTATCAAGACACCGTGCCATGGTGGACACACGGCGGCCATGGCATACATTGACCGTTACCATCATCGCCATGTTGATTACAGACATGATGATGGTCATGATTGATGGTGAAAGTTTACTGTTCAAAACGTCAAGTTTTAGCAAGGTACCACTAGTACTTTACGGCAAGACCCTTACTTTTCTGCTAAAGCCTGTCGTAAGCTCCCAATCTTGTCTTTTGTCTGGCTCACGGTATGGTGCATGTCTTCCATCAACATTCTCTCTTCATCGCCTCCTCCGTAAGGATCACAATACGGTGAACGCTGCCTAGATCGACCGCTGCCCAGAAACCGACGCTCTATTTCCGCCATCTTGAATTCTTGTTTGTTGACCGAGTGAATCGATCGATAAAAACCCACTGAGAGTCGATATCAATGAAGAAGCGATACCAATGAGGTTCCTACAGAAATGGAAAATCTGTCTGACATCTTCGGAAAATGAAATGACTATCATTCAACAGTTTTGATTTAAATACTTCTGTCCAAAATGTTCAGTTATTTTTTTCCTTTTGCCATATCATGGCGGTAGAACTGCAGAGAAAAGGGTTTTTTTTGTATTATCGAATAGTTGTTTGGTATCGGAAGATACAAACTGTCGACACTGGGTAGAGTTACAATTTGCACAGCATCCATACGCTTAAACGTACAGGAAGTATAACAGCCCCCCTTAAACTGTCCAAATTGTAAATTTTGCCAAAAGAAAACACTGAACTCCAAACGGTGAGATGATCTTTTGAGTAATATCTTGTAAGTTGAAATCAATAAACCTTTCTAGCGACATTTATAAAAATTTGTACTGCCATCAATAAATACAGTAGAACAATTGGTTCCAGTCGTAAGGCCTGAGATTTTTAAACGTTATTGAGGGTGAGGCGGCTTTTTTGCAGGCTGAAAGGACGCGTGCAGGCTGGGACGCAGTTAATCAGTATTCTGCAAGTGCGCGCATGTGGAAGAAATTCGCAGCCTAATATTTAGCTTTTCGTATGGATCCAGAACATAGATAGATATTTCATATTTATACCGGTAGCATTATTGAAGAATGTGATTTTTTCTTGGAACTGTGGATTTTCGTTTTTATTTCAGGAAATTCTGCAAAAAAAATTCTGAATATTTTCAAATTTATTTTTCAAAATTTCAGGAACTTCTGTTGAACCAAGTTTCCCGACTAAATTTTAAAAAAATCTAATTCTTTGACTTTTTTGCGATATTTACTGAAAATAACAAGGGGTGTATTTCCAAAAATGTGAAACTGCCTTACAAGCAGCCTACCATGCAGAATCAAAGGACTTAATTCTGTAACCGTAAGATTTCCATATCCCACTACAATAATTAAGCTTGTTTACAGCATATGCTGAAAATATTTTTGTTCACCAAAATGCATTTTTGGGTTGTTAAACTTGTTTCACGTGGGAATATTCCATTGTACACTGTAGAAACAGGTTTACTAGGGCTGTATTGAAAGAAACTCTCCAGTGATTATTTTTGACACGTGCTATGTAAGGTGCGTATAGCCAGGGTTTGGTTTTACCTGTTGCCCCCCAGATTATGTTTTTTTTTTCTCTTAAGATTCATTTACAGAATAAGAAGGAAGATAACAAGCTAGCCACTTTGGATATACCTTTGTCACATATTACTTAGTGCTTGTTATCACTTGATTTCAAAGTCTTAGATTTTTTAGTTTATTGTCCGTTAGCCGTGCATTCTGCCGCTGCGTTCCCGCAGCTGCGCTGTTGGGGGAAACATGGCGGCTGTGATACAACGGGACAAAAGGTAAGGCCCTTGAAGACTAACACTTTCACTTGAGAAAAGGAAACTGAGAAATGAATAGAGAACGGGAAAAGGACATTTTATCTCACACGTTATCAAAATAAGGTCCGCTCTTCGACGTCACAGTCGAGTTTCCCACAAGTGGCTGCTAAACTATGGTTGGCCGTCGGTACAAAAGTGAAGGAATAATTAAAAAGTGTTAAGAATCCCACACAGCAATCGGAACACCAGATAATAATACGCACATAATAAAAAGCCCCATGCATATGAGATCAATGGGACAAATGCCCATTTTGAGCGAATGGAGGTAAAATCGAAAACCAACCAGAAAGTGATATTTATTCAAACTTTGGCTGCCCATTCAAGTTGTAGACAACTTGTGACAGTGGTCTATAAAACCATAAGTATTCCAGCAACACAGAAAATAGATGCGTGGATTTCCCTGCTGCTCAGTTAAATACGGTACCATTTCCCAACTACACATTACACACGCCTAAAATTAATACTACAATGACCAATTATAACCACTGATCTCATAAGAGCGTTTTTTTTGCATTTAGGGAGACGGAACTCCCACTCAGAAACAGTAGTGTAATGTTTAGGCTTTAAACTTAAAAACAAAAAATTAGAAATTGATGAAACGCACTAAATAACGCTTTTTGGTGCCACCGCCCCCTGGCCAGCTATTATGAATATTATTTGATTGGCTTAAGTAAGTGGATAGATGCTTTAACTTCATGATATCCCCAGTCAGAGACGTCTAAGATGGTCTGGCAATATCGGGAGGGTACCTGAACTCGGGAATTCAGTCCAAAGGATCTTCCTGAATGGCCAGCTACGCGACCCCACCTCGGCTTCAGGGAGAGTTTGCAAGAGAAACTAGGAGACAAGTGGAATTTGCCCCAATAGCTGGGAATGCACTGCAAGCATGGAGGCATACCGTGCATGCAGGAAGATGTGAGGTCGGCTCCATGGCCGACAAGAGATCCAGTCATGCATATGTCGTATTGGTGCCGTTGTGTATGGAGCGTCAAAAGTGGACAATCCCCATTTTCTCATTTTCTGAAAGAAGATTTTCGGGATTTTGGACTTTGCGAAAAGCATTTTCAAAAAACGCAATTTTCCACTGGAACAAATTTGGATTTTACTTTAGCAACTCTCGTGGTGCGTCAAAAGTAGACAACTAAAAACTTCAAATTCCCACAGTCAAAATTACTGCCATGCTCCAAAAGTGGACAACCCCATTTTCTCCTTTTCTGCTTGTAGATTTTCGGGTTTTTAAAATTTGCTTGAAGAATTTTCAAAACTCACTTTTCTGCTAACAAAAATTGGGATTTTACCTGAAGAATTCTTCGTAGCGCGTCAAAAGTAGACAGCTAAAAACTTCAAATTTCCGCTAGCAAATTTTGCTTGATGTTCCCAAAGAGGACAACCTTATTTTCTCACTTTCTGCCAATAGATTTTAGGTTTTTCGAAGTTGCACCATCCCTTTTCAAAAAACCCAATTTTTTACTTGCAGAAATTTGGATTTTACTTTGACAACGGCGGGGTGGTCCAAAAGTGGACAAGTTGGAAATTGAAAGGAAATTTTCTCCCAATATGTTGAAATGGAACAGTCTTAGGAAGATTGGCATCACCCGTACCCAATAAATAAATAAATAAACTAGAAATAAAAAATGTGGACGAAAGTTGCAAAGCGGCTAACTTGAGGAGCCAGCCCATTTTATTGACCCAACGTTGGTTGACAAGCATCAGGCGTCATTTGGACATTCCCTTGCTTGGATTGGCCTTTTGATGCAACTTGTATTTCCTTTTAGCCGATTTTTAGCCGAAGGATGTGAATTTTTTGGGATGTACAGTGGAAAGTATTATTCTAAAGGAAATTGGTTAAAATACTTTGTCCAATATTGACGAAAATTATGAACTAATTATGGTGGAAGTTACTCGGTGTGCCAAAAGTGAACAACCATTTTTTTAAATTCAGATATAAGATTTACATGTATGATGTAATCCATCATCCATGCATTTCACAGTACACGTACATGTATCTGATGACTGCTCTTGGCTGTCACTCACATGTTTGTGTTTTCATTGCGTTAATATCTCAATCATTGTCACTTTGAATCATTTGTCTTCATATTAATGACCCAGGCCTCCACTATAACTACCCACTTGTATTGATGACTTGAATAAAGATTAACGATAAATATTAAATTAAATCTTTGATGAAAAATCAGTGACCGATTGGTATAATGGCCGAAAGATTTATTTTCGTCGTGGCTATCCTTTTTGTGATTGGAAATAATTATTGGCTGAATACGTGTTTTGGAATTTGTGGGATGTCAAAATTAATTCAGGAAGTTCAAATTGCATTTTAATATTTACCATTTTTACTTTCTCTATTTTCCCCATTTTGAAACTCTTTGCTTCACTTGATTAAACAGCACTTAGCTTTTTCTCTTAACATGACTTTTTTCCATTCAAAACTTTTTTCGTTCCCACAGCAAATTTAATTAAAACATTGGACAAGCACAAAATGGTTTGTTACAGCTATCATCGTTTAGGAGACACATATCATCATATACTCATTTATTCAAAACGGAAATGTTCGACGGCAAGCCGCCGCCATCTTTCTAACTACACGGTGCGCTGAGAAATTGGAAGTATACGGAACCATAAAGGAATGCAATGTCAGGCTTTCGGTGGCCGCTTTCCTTTTTGCTCTTTATATTTCCTATAAGTCTCTAAATAGGAATCGAATTTTTTCCGACCTGAGACGCCATCCGTCAGACCATGGTCAGACTGCCCATGGCCACCTTCTCAAGACCGTTCCATTCTGAGCGTAGGGAGCGCTAAGGTCTTTTCAGTTTTCAATTTGTCCACTTTTGGACCACCCCGCTGTCGTCACAGTAAAACCCAAACTTCTGCGCTATGAAGACTTCTTACATTAAAATCCCTATTTTTGCTAGCAAAATATTGAGTTTTTGAAAATGCTTTACGCAAATTCCCAAAACCTGAAAATATACTAGCAGAAAATGGGGTTGTCCACTTTTGGAGCATGACAGTAATTTTGCCAGTGGGAATTTGAAGTTTTTAGTTGTCCACTTTTGACGCACCACGAAGAGTTGTTAAAGTAAAATCCAAATTTCTCCTAGCGAAAAATTGGGTTTTTTGAAAATGCTTTACGCAAAGTCCAAAATCCCGAAAATCTTCGTGCAGAAAAAGAGAAAATGGGGTTGTCCACTTTTGACGCTCCATACTTTGTGCTGTCCTAATACAAGGAAAATTGGGGCGACTACATTTTGAGTAAACGAGTATATACGTTCTTGATAAGTGTAGCCTACACGTATCTCATTTACTGAACAGATAGTCAGTTTCTTTCCTGACATTATAAGAATTATATCGATAACTGAAACTAAAAGGGAACGGGTCACACAACCTGTTTTCAGCAACGTTTACATATCCTGTTTCAAATTTGTTTGGACGCTTGTTTCTCGATTAAAGAATGAAAACACGAGCATTAAAAATCACAACAAGGGGACTCTTGAACCTGCGTTCCTCGTTTTTTGTGTCTCCTCCCCCCCCCCTTTTTCTTCGCGGCGGTATTTTAATAGTTATGTATCCGAGGAAGTCGAGTCCATGTACTACATGTACTATTTTTGCAATTCGGACCACGGCCTAGCCTTTCTCTTCTTTGCCGCTGAAAGGGTACCAATAAACAGGTTCGTGAGCACTCTGAGGGAAATAATGAATTTTGGAAATCAGGCCCGTTGCGTGAACAGAGACTGCGGGGGAGGGGAGTTCGTCAAACCCAAAAGTGGAACTTTTGCCACTGTGAACACATATTTTTATACATATGCCAATCATAATGTGGTTTGGAACACTAAATCAACAAGTTCCACGTTTATCGCGAACCGAAGGATGCATGGTAGACTTGCATAGGCTCCCTACTTCAGTTTTCAATATTCATTGGCCTGGTATGTGAATTTGCTCTTCACTCAGCCCCTTGAATCTGGCACTGGGTGACCAGTGAATGATAGGAACATAATTATTAAAAAATCTCAGAAACCCCACAAAAAATGTCAGAATTTCTAAAAACGTCATAAATTCTAGTAAACCATTATTATCTCCACTCACCTATCTAAAAATGTTTAAAAAAGTGAGGCGCATTTCATTTGCACTTCGGAAAAAAATCGGAAAATCGGACCAAATTAACTTTGTAGCGGTTATATGAAATCGACATTTATGAATCAGAATATTTGAAGTTTGATTAAATTTCACCTTTAGTGAAATTGGAGGTAAAATATTGCTCCATACACAAACGTACGATCGAAGCGAAAATTCGAAGTGCCCATGGGGTCTGCCGTGGCCGGCCACGCGTACCAGCGGCGCGGCGCAGCGTTCCGGGCGCGGGGACAAGGTAGTCATGTTTCATTGGTTGCCGTTTGCATTGGCTCTACTCACATGTTGGAAAAGAAGGAAACCAGTCCAGAAAGGCTGAATAGACTTTTAAATGCACCGTAAGTAACGTTCATAATAAAATAATAAAATCAGAAAATTCACACCTCACAAATTGTGTGGTATGTCTGTTCGTTTTGTCTTTTACGGCTGTGTAGTCCATGTTGTTCATCATTTTACTGGTCTTAAAAAGAATTGCTGCATGGCTCACCCGGCAAGGACACTAAAATAATTTCGAGGACTCGAGAAAGTTTAGGTTTAATGAAAACACTGGGCGCTCCGGAGAGCGGCGCGCGCGTCGGCGGTACGTCCGGGTTCATTCCTTAAATGTTGCCGTATAAACCGCCCACAGTTCATCATTATAAACCGCAGAGACATTTTCCACCTGAGACTCGATGTACAAACGGCGGTTTATATTCCGAAAATTACAGCACACACAAACAAAACAAAACACCAACAAGCAGCACTCGGACGCGAGCCGGTAGGGGGTTCATTCGACCCCCGAACCCCCCCCCCCAGCCTACCGGGCTGGAAATTTAAAGTTTAGCAGCGTCTTTACAGCCGGCGCGCCCTCTTTTTTTTATTTGGGCAAGTTGGTGCGACGATAAATTCGTAAATTCAACTGTGGGTCGTTTTCCAGGGAAACTCGACCACTGGTCTACAGTCGTCGCTCGAATTTGGCCACCGGTGCAAGTTGAACACATCAACCAAACGAAGTCTTTGAAGGAGACTACACCTGGGGCATGCAACGTGCGGACACGATGGGTTCACGAGTTTATCATTAGGTTCACCTCCCCTAGATAGACTGGTCCCCGTCCCAATACAACGTTAGCGAATGCCACCTCCCTATTTATCTCCATTATATCTTTATGACATGTAGGATGGAGGTCGGAGATCATGTACCTCCCACACGTCACACACGTACACGTACACGTGTGTGCAAGCTGCTTGGCGGCACATTCGGGTCCGAAGTCCCGGTATAGTTGAAACACGTTCTGTGTACGAGTGAATCCTGTTTGTACGAAGATAGGGTAGACCAAGAGTTGCTGACATTATTATTTTTTCGCGCATATTGTTCCTGTGCTGTACTTCTTGGAGTAGAAGGTATGTTCTGACTGGTTTCAGTTAGGATATCTGTGTCACTGTGACAGAATTGCAAGTCACTGCCTGCTAACGTAACTCCCTGCTATACTCCGTGCAGTGGCGCTGGCCCAGCGATTTTATTATGGGTTCGTAACGCTATGGGTGGGAGGAAACGGGTCGAGTCGTCCCCCGTAGTTGTGTGTCAAGTACATATCTATGTGGGTAAGTTTCTTTTTAGGTTCATATTCCCCTGTGATCAATCGTACGTAGAAGAGAATGGAAAACAAGACAGGCAGACAGACTCATGATTATGAGCATGGAGGTAGAATCACAATTCTACCTCCATGGTATGAGTCTTCTGCCCATTCACAATTTTCATTTGTTTAATTTTTACAGCAGTCTGTCATATCATGGAGAAATAAAGCACATGTTTTATTTCTCCATGGTCATATCAATTCACACAAAAAGTTACTTCTTGTCTTGCCCAGTGTGTAAAAGTTCCTGCCTAATCTAACTGAAATAAAATATATCAAATAAATTATCTCAATAAAAGAAAAAGAAAAAAATAATTACCCCAGTAAAAACTCGAAAAGTAAAAAAGAAAATATTATTTAACTGTTAAGGCCTATACAGGGGACGGCTTGACTAGGGGACAAGTTGACCTGAGGATGAGCAGAAATTCAGCAGCAAGTACTCTCAACTGTCAGCTGTGTAATAGCTTGACCAATCACAACAGACCTCATATCTTTTCCATTTGTTTTCCTGACCCCATCCAAATGAAAGGTGAGGTGTGATTGGTCAGTGGAATGGAAGCAAATTGATAGGAAAAAGGAGAAAAGATAGGAGCTGTGTTGCGATTGGTCAAGCTATAAGTGTATCACACAGCTGACAGTTATCAAGAGTACTTGTTGCTAATTTTCTGTAGTGTGGATGGGCAAAATGCTCAAGAACTTTACCATTTTAATGAGGATATAAGGTGAGTAAACCATCCGACTTCTAACTTCATCAAGAAGGCATGTATGAAATTTGGTTGCACAAATAGCTGTGATGGAAGGGTGAGTTGGCAAAATTGTGTTTATGGGAGATTGTACATGTCATGGCTATCTCTAAGGTTTGTATAAACCTTACAGTTCTGGAAGTACATGTACCATGTGGAAGTAGCAACGAGGCTTATGTGACTGACCATTTCTTGAAAAAACTCATACATGCCACCCTATCATTCTTCTGACGAAAACAATCGAAATACATTGTGCACTTCGTCAGGTAGCAACTATCCCAACTAATGCAGTTTTGGGTCAGTGTGTGTCATAGCATGTACATGTACCGGGTACAGCAACCAATCTCATTTTGTTCAAACTATCAGCAACACATGCTGGCTTAATTTGGAAATAATTTCTTATATCCCACTCCAGCCAGCCACCTTCTTACTCCTTAAGACCAGGTACTAAGCCTAGCCCTAAAACTCAGCAGATAATGGCAATTACCACTTAATTAAAATTGTTCTGTGATAAAATGTCTTCCATTTTTTATTAACCAGCCCATTCCAGTAACTTTGATCGTGTGTTCAAGTATCAACATGCCCAAAGAAGTCACCTTGGGAACTGTCACGCTTGGAGACAGGTTAAAGGAGGCAGGACGCCAGATCGTTGCAGGGGGATCAGCAGGTACATTTTTTTTTTAAATGAGGACCACATCAGTGTGAATAATTACTGTACATGTGAAGCTCTAATGCCCATGACATCATGTATTGTTGTTAGCTGTTGTTAGTGAATCATCCTACACCCTACTATCACAGCAATCTTGTCATGAGCTGTCACAGCAACCTTGTCATGAGCTGTCACAGCGATCTTGTCATGAGCTGTCACAGAAACCTTGTCATGAGCACCAAGGCCACAGTTACATGTACTCAAGTTATGAATGCATCAAAATTTGATGATCATATTCATGGAAAAGTTCAATATTTTGGATTTTGAACCTGAGCAATTCCTAATCTGCAAAAATAACAAGAGTGGAATTTTTGTTTTCAATATTTGAATTATTCCTCCAGTGAAGTCCTAAGTCTTTTTTGGTGAGCCTGTCTGATGTCATAATTGATGAACTAACACTTCTTCATACATCCTGTATTGATGATATGACTTTCAAATGGTGTTTGGCAAATCACTTCAAACCTGACTGCGTAACAATCGTAAAACATGGATAGATGTTTCTCTTGATAAAGCATTATAACAATACATGTATACAGAGTTTCTTTTACGCATGTATAGAATGTCATTGATACATTGTTTTCTTGTATTTATTTCTTAATCAACAAAACTTAGTAATGTCAACAAGTTAGATTTGTTCTAGTCAAGCACCGAGTCAAATCATAAGTTCTGTTTTCCAAGTCAAACCAAGTCCCAAGTCAAAAGAGTTGAGATTTGAGTCTGACCTGAGTGATGAGAATCTGAGGTGGCAATTCCCCAAGTGAGCAACAGCGGCTGAGTGTGAGCATGGACTAAATCTTTTTCCTTCCTTGGTGTGAGTAGGAAGCTCTTACCAAGC
Source organism: Acanthaster planci (assembly GCF_054643075.1). Lineage (NCBI taxonomy): Eukaryota > Metazoa > Echinodermata > Asteroidea > Valvatida > Acanthasteridae > Acanthaster > Acanthaster planci. The sequence goes on from NC_141777.1 coordinate 774,932, forward strand.
AAAAATCTCTTACCAAGCAAAAATCTCTGTCGAGACAACACATCATGTGCGTGTGCTTGCTGGTTCATCCATCCAGTGCAGAGTATGCACCAACAGTTTTCAAATGGTTAGGGCCACGGGCTGGTGCATGGCACTTCCCCCTCCCCCATCACCCCCACCCCCAACCAAAGAAAAACGGTTGTGTTTGTTACCGATGGAATGGATGGGGAGCAGACAAAAAAGTAATTGTAATACTGGTAAAAATGTCTTGCTCAGATACGAGCTCCACAAGTCTTGCACCCCAACTACCTACGTGTAAGCAAGATTCCTCATTGTAATAAGTCTTTATACCTGTTACTTTTTAATCCAAGGTCTGGTTGAAGTCAGCTTAATGCATCCACTAGATGTCATCAAAACAAGGTAATTGGATTTGCTGGTGAAGTCATTAACAATGCATGGAACACCCGGTGTTTGCCTGTATTAAGGTCACTTTTCAACTGTTATGATTTCAGGTCCAACCAATACAACTTTTTAGCAGGCAAAGTTGAAATACATGTACTTACCGGTAGGTCATTCTGTGAATTTTTGGTCCAAAAGTGTGACATTTTGTCTCCTTGTTACACCTGACGTATGTGTAACACTGACACGGAAATATCAATGGAATTGACTTTATACCATATTTTTATTTGTTAGGCAGGGTAATTTACATTGCTTAAAGAGCACATCTAAAGAAAACAGGTTTTCTCTGATTTTATCTGTTCAAATAAATATGGAAGCATCCAAATCGAATGCAGTGTCATGTGTCTTCAGAGCTCAACTATAACAAGCTCAAAAGGGCTTTTTTTCTGTTCATTCCAAGATGCAAATAAGCCATTTGCGAGTTAAATTTGAATAAAATCTGGTGCACTGAGTTATCTGACTGCACATAAACATTACAATTTGAATTCCCCAGACTAAAGACACTGTTGCTATACCTAATGATTCGGGGGAAGATTTTGCATAGCGACCACCATTTCTGGAATGGACTGATTCCTTTGTGCCCTTCTTATCCATTGAGAACAATTTATTGTTGCAAGGCGTCTCTTGTGTAACTATAAAGCAAAAGCTTGCCCCGAATCACAAAGTATAGCAACAGTGGTTTTAGTAAGGAGAATTCAAGTTGTTATGTTCACATGAATTTAAAGAACTCAGTGTACCAGATTTGGGTCGAAGTTAATTCTCAAAAGGCTTAGTCTGAATGTAATGTACATGTACATGTAGATTGCATCATTCAGAGAAAACAGAGAAAATGAGGGGAACCCTCACCCTGTGTTCGGAGTGGATAAACCCTTGTGCATGCCAAACTATGCATGTAGCCATTGTTTGGCATGCCCAGGGCTTGTCCACTACAAACACAGGGCGAAGGTTCCCCTAGTTTTCTCTATTTTCTCAGAATGACGCAATCTACATTCAGAATTCGCATCTTGGCATGAACAGAAAAAGCCATTTCATGCTTGTTATAGTTGAGCTCTGAAGATAAATGACTCTGCATTCAATTTGGGTGCTTCCATATTTATTTGAACAGATAAAATCAGAGAAAATGTGTTTCCCTTAGAGGTGCTCTTTAATCATTTGATGAAATGAAAGAATGTGTTCTAAACTTACAGCATCATGTGTCAGACTTAGATGTGACAGGGACACACAAACAATTGAAGCCTAGATTACATGTATAGAATGATCCATGGCCAATAGCTAAACTTACAGCAAAACTCCCTTCCTTAGCAGCCACTTACTTTCTGTACAATTGTTTTACTCACCAGCTGCTTAGGGTTACAGCCAAAATTTGTAAATATTTGCCATTTAATTAATGACACCGGACTGCCAGAACTCGGAAACAGATGGTAGTAGTCATCTGTCCTTGATTGCTTATGGGCAGGGTACAAACACATTCATTTATGCAATTAGAAACGTGAGTTCATCTTTTAAAAAAGCACAGATTATTCCAATTTAAATCCAGTGTTCTCATTGTAAGGCACAATTTCACAAACTAAATTGACAAAAATTTGTCAAAGCAAAAAAAAAACCCCAAAATGGCTTTGTTTGTGAACTCTGGTTTTGTCAAAACTTAGAATTTGGTTTAAAACCTGGTACACACTTTATCCTTGGTATATGAACCTGTCTCTGAAGGAAGTGTCTTCTCTACGGGTACATACCGGTATATGTATACTGGTAGGTGTTATTCTGCATGCATTTCACCAAGGCTCAGTCGTTTTACTTTGTGAATATTTAATCAAATAACTTGTTTTATTTCTTTCAAATCCAAATTGTCCAAATAATTGTTTAATATTGTAACAACAAATAAATAAAAGAAAACTATTACACATGCAGCTAATTTGCTTGCTTTTGAATAGACAATTGAGCAAACTTGTCTCCAATTTTTATAAAAATTTAAAAAAATCTTATTTAAATTTTTAAAATCTGATTTAAATAAAAAACTAGACTTTTAAAAAAAAAGTAAAAAAATCAACAACCCTGAAATTTAGTTCTTATTAGTTTTGGAGCTCTCCAGGAAAGGGTTTGTATTTACACGTACATTGTACATGTAGATACAGTATTTGTTTTGTGTTTATACTTTGCCCTGTATTTGTATTCACTGTGTGCCCAGTTCCCAGGGGGCTTGTTACAAATCTTCAATCCTTGCTCAGAGTGTACTCGTATTCTTACTAGTGCAGATATTTTACTAATCCACCACAAAATTGTTAAATGTTTGTTCCACTGAGCACAAAATTGTATCTGTCTTATAAATGACCTGTAATGCTGGTCTTGGCTTTAGTTTCAGAAGTCTTTGTCTTACAACTCTTGATGTCAGACGTGTAGGTTAGTCTTGGCACCTTTTTTTTCAGTCTTGAAAGAAAGAAAAGATCTGTGTCTTTCTCTTGATCTCTTGAATGCATGCCTCGACTACAGTATGTACTTGTGTTCAGTTTTTTAATTCTCTCTGTCAGATTTCAGATCCAAGGCGGGCCACAGGGGGAAGTGTACGGCACATCCATGCTTGATGTGGTCCGTAGAATGTACCACACAGAAGGGTAGGTGAAGACTGATACCCAACTCTATCCTCCCCCCCCAAAAAAAAAAACTAATTCACCTAACTTTTTCGTGAGAAGCCAGCGTCATGCAACAAGATCCCAGAAACAGACAATCGGTAGCAATCCTTTGGCCAATACAGGATCCATTATTGTTCATTTGGATTTGCTCCCGTTTTCTCAGAATTGGTAGTTCTGGTCCACTTCTATCTCCGTCGATTATGCATCCATATACATTTATACACCTGTTGGATTGTGGAACATTCAGCCTGGTCAGGGATAACAATGTTTGCATGTTAAACCTACATGTATTTAATTGGAATACATGTTGCCAATTTTGATGCAAGGAAGGAGCTGTAATCAGTAGACATCAATTGGAAGCCATTTTCTTTTAATTATATCCACTGTACACTGGTTGGCATCTTAACTCACAGGGATTCCCTGTGTTGAAAGGGAGACATCTAAACACATTCATGCTGAAACTGTATGTAGTGCTGAGTGATGTCTGCACTCTTCTTCACATGTTAGGGATTCCCAGAGGCTCAGATAGTCTGAGAGCATAGGTATAGGTTGAGACCTTGTGTTGCCCTCAGCAAACATTGCTCCACAATAAAGTCTTGAGTGTTTTGCAAAAGTGATGATGCAGTACGAAGTGTTGTGCAAATTTTGATCAAATGACCCCCCCTTAAAGGTCAGTACATTTGTTTGTAAAGCCCCACTTTGGAAGAGTAACGAACCGTAGATGTGGGATCCTGCTGTTGTAAATTGTTGCTATTTTCTGCCAGAAATGATACTGTGCCCTGGATAAGTGCTGTGTGTGTGTGTGTGTATGCTAGAGACAATTCATTAAAAAGGTTTCTGTTCTTATCATGAAGTATTAGTAAACTGTTTCAGATTCAAACTCGTGTCCTATTTGGGCCAATTACATTTCAAACTTCCCTTTTGCAACCAGAAAGGAGCTCACAGACCTTAGAATGGAAACATTCCATGACCAGCACAGAACATAAAAGCGTTGAGCAAGTTAGTTGTTGTTTTGGTTTTTTTTTTTTGGGGGGGGTGAGAAATCCCAAGGAGGAATCCCAGTGTGAAAGCTTGAAAATAACCTCAACTTGCTGAGTCTCACAATCAGTGCGTAAGTGCAGTATCCCTTTGCCAAACTGGAGCAATGACTGGTTCTTCATCACCAGGTCGATTTTCCCTGGTAACCTATGCACCAAAAGTACATCCAGTTGTGGGTACCAGGCGGAATTGACCAGTGGTTGTCAGGTACTTGTCTCTAAAACTTGCCCCCTGCTCTTGATGTGACTACCTGAGTGGCACTGTCCTACATAGCCTCTCTGTATACCACCCATGAGATGGAACTTGTGCACAGAACACGTACAGGGCTGAATACTTGGCAGAGCACAAGGGCCTGATTTCATGGAGCCTAACAGCAGAAAACTTGTGCTTACTGTGGCACAAAGTTTGCTGACTGTTAGCATAACCATACTAAATTTGTCTTCTGAATTTAGCATACCTTTTGCTGTGCCTACTGCTTATGATCTCCATGAAATTCACTGAGCCTCTGTTAGCATAAAATCTGTGTGCTTTAGTAAAAATGGGCCCAGCATGCTAATCCAGAGACCACCGATTCAAATCCCACTGTAATCAACTTTCTCCGTTCTCTTTGAAGTGGTTTGAAATAAGCAAATATAAGATATGCACAGGACTCTGTTTCTCTGTTTTTAACTTGCAGGACCTTATCAGTTTACAAAGGCATCCTGCCCCCAATCCTGGCAGAAACGCCCAAGCGAGCCGTCAAGTTCTTCACATTTGAGCAGTACAAGCATGTATTTCTGTTTGGTGCTCCTGCCCCCACTCCATTGGTAGGTTAGTAGAATTTCATCGGGCAGAAACCATGCCAACGAGCCGTATCTTTTTTCATGTCACACTTTGCCTGGCAGCATTGGCTTACCAGAAACGGTTATTCATTTTTCTCGGGCACCCAGCTGAGAAGTACAGAGTTCTGCTCAACTACACACTATCTTTTGTCTGACATGCATTTCTCCTGGGACCATCTGGTTGTATTGCAAATTGAAAACATTAGACAAAGTCTTTTTGCAGCTTTAATTTACACTTCTCCCTCTTGGTTGCAGGGTCTGTCTGTTGGGGCAAAAGTAACAAATTGCCATTGATCAAATCTTGTAGCCTGCCAAAGATCCTGATATTCCTGACCGTGCTCTTCAAATTCAGATCCTGTGTGCCAGTGTTCAAAATTACCGAATCAAGTCTTAATCCTACCACTGAGGATTTAAACAGCTTTTTTCTTTAGGCGATGTGAGTAGATGCCCAATTTTGTGTGGCCTCTCAAAGCTGTTATATATGGTGTTTTGGAAAAACAGCTACCTGTGCATGCCGGCATGAAAAGTTATGCCTCTGATATAAATCAAGTACAACAGACAAACAAAAAATTAATGTTGCATCAGTTTGTAAGCTACAGCCTAGGACTAGAAGTTACATGTAGAAAGTCATTTCTCTTTGACCTTAATAGACTTTGTCTCGCATTTTCTGTTTCAACTTTGGGTGTGCAGACCTTCACACTAGCTGGTCTGGGCTCTGGCCTGACAGAAGGTTTTATTATCTGCCCATTTGAGGTGGTCAAGGTTCGGTTGCAGGCAGAGAAACTTCAGTTTTCACAGGTAAACGTTAATTGTTGTTTTTGCCCAATTAAAAAAAATTAACATCCAGTTTTCACTGGTTGAAATAGCAGGTCATTACCTTCATGTTTTATTTTTGTCTTAACTTTGTGGGCTTTTGTAAGTTCTTCACAACTGCCCGTCCTCAGCTGTTCTAATACCACGCCATAAAAATTGTAGAAAGTCAAATGCCCACTTTTATGCAGTGAAGCCATTTGACCACTGTTCTGGGCTGGCTGCTTCATGGTGGACCAAGATGACCAGTCAGTGGTCAGTGCTTTTCAGATAGCCACAGGGCTTGAAAGGGGAAGGGTCCTTTTGAATAAAGAAATGAAAACACCCACCAATGAGACTGCACCCTTAAACCCTCCCTACCTTGTTACGTTCTGTTGCAGCAAACCAGTGCATTTTCATTAGCAAGGAGAATTGTTAGGGAGCAAGGCATCGGACGCAATGGCATGCTCAGAGGACTGACAGCAACTCTAGGGAGGCACGGTATCTTCAACATGATCTACTTCAGTTTTTACCACAACATCAAGCAATATTTCCCCTCAGCTTCGGTGAGTCCGTAGATCCTACAGGTTGAAAGGTTGTCCAATCCTGATTCATGTTCTATATTAACTCACTACCACCTTTGCGCTTTCATCTTCTCCCCAAAGACCTCAAAGACCAGACATTTGTAAAGATTTGTATTGTCTTTCTGCAGTCCCCAAAGTTGGAGTTTGTTCGCAAGTTCATGATTGGTCTCGCTGCTGGGACGATAGCCTCTTCGGTCAACATTCCATTTGATGTGGCTAAGAGTCGAATCCAGGGTCCCCAGCCAGTTCCAGGACAGGTCAAGTACAGGACGTGCTTCTGGACGATACGGACGGTGTATCTAGAAGAAGGGTAAGGAGACATGTTAAAAAAAAAAAACTTTTGAGAAATCTGGAAATGGAAAGTGTGAAAAAGTTGAAGTACCAAAAGATAAAGAAAACACAGGTCATCATAAAACAGTTTGGAATGATTTGATAGATCTCACTTGCCAAATACACTGTCCATACACAGATGCTGACAAATCTGGGCATGTCACTGTATTATTAGAGAAGCCCCTTGTGATGGCAGTAGAATTGTGCCTGTAAGAGGCCTCTGTATTGATGATACCACATGTTCACTTTTCCAGGAAGCCAGTGGGGGCCAGTGGTCCATTGAGAAATGTAGGAAAGCACACTTATAAATGAAGTGTATGCATCAGACCAGTGCTCTACTGTACAAAATAAAAACCGCCCCTTCACATTTTTTCTGAAAAGCTGCTCACTTCCACAAGTGTTAGGAACCTACCCAAGCATATGGTGTTGATGATGCACAGATGCATATGAAAGACCCTGTCTGAATCAACTGACTGTGGCTTAGAATAACACACGTCTATGGAAAGTGGCTGCAGCCACTAGCTTCTTGCATCCATAGATGCTGTCATGTTTGTCATGTTCCCTGTAGACCCATTGACAATAGTAATACAACTTCGCATGTTGATAAGAGGGAACAGACTATTATTGCTTCCAGCCTCAGTTTGGTTACATTGCTTTGAATTGTAGAAAAACAAGATGGCTGCCCCATGATAGAGGTCTATACGTGTAGGCTTCCATGTTTATTGCGGCCATAATGTTCGGGTGAAGCTTGGAAAGGTGACCATGTGCCTAGGAGCTCTAGGATGTGTCCCTGGAAACAAGTAGTACCATCAATCATTCCTGTGCAAAGCCTATCTACCCTGAGCGGGAACAAGAGAGGGCGTGTTTTTGCAGGGAATTGATGATTATTTGGCAGGAGCTCACCCTCCGGAACACACAGGTTTATGTGTATTTAGCACAGGGCGTGCTGAGTATGCACAACCAATGTTGAAATATGCGGACTTCGCATGTGTGTGGGGAGCAAACATGAGCCCAATTGAAGAGCTTCCCAAGAGCCTCTCATTCCATCGCCGGTGAGGCCACATTTCAGCTTAGGGCAGATAATATCTGCATCATTCTCATCAAGGAAGATGTGTTATCTTTGACCACTTCCCCTGTAACCAGAATGTCAGCCTTGATGGGGCCAGCTTATCACATGGTTTCGTCCACAAACATTTTGCTCTTCGTTTTACCAGGCAAAGCTTCTGAAGATGCTCATGTTTTTGGGGTGTTTCATCCTGCAGGTTCTTGGCCTTGTACAAGGGGCTGCTACCCAAGATCATGAGGCTCGGCCCAGGGGGCGCCATCATGCTACTAGTGTACGAGTACAGCTATGCCTGGCTTCAAAAACACACGTGATGACAATCGATGCCACAAGTATCGTGTTCTCCTTGCTGCTATAATGGGCTGAAGGGGTTGCTGAGAATGTGGTTCAGTGTGCTAGTAGCGCGTACAGAATGTATGCAACATGGGGTGTGCATTGTGAAGATGATAACTTGCAGACATCACTACAATGGTGAATGATTGTGGATAGTAGTGAGGTGCAAACAAGATTCTCCGCACCCCTGCGTCAGATCTCTTCGTGATTCTGGTGACGGTTAAAATGGTGGTTGTATAAGAAATAAATTAAATAAAAAGTGATCAACAAAAAAAATCCAAAATATCTTCCCATAATTACCCTTGATTTATAATATTTTGGAAAATGTTCATTGCATGCAGTCTTAACATTTAGCATTTGGAGGACTGCAGATTCGACTGCAGAAAGTCAAACGGACAGTATTGAAAATTTGGCTGGTTTTGGCAACTATAATAACATACTTTTTTCAGCAAGACCATTTATATGAATATCCTAATGTTGAATAGCTTTTTCATTTTTCATGTAACCATGGATATTGCAAGTAATATATCAGTAGGTTTTTATTCAGTACTATGAGGCTCTCATCTGAAAATTGTGGACCAAACAATTCTTATTGACGAAAAATGGTTGCCTGCAATATTGCATCATGGAGACAGATACAATTTATAGCTAAAACAATATGAAATTTGAATATTGGTTGCTCATTTCATTAGTGGTTGACAGTGGCCAAAGGAAAGCAAAATGTTCGACATTTATGTCTTGCCAATGTAAAATTGTGTGCAGAGAAAAGTTTTACAATCTGAAATTATTGATGTGTTGATTTATATTTAAATATACTAGCACATTTGAGTGGGCTGAAATTCCAGGCCAAAGCCGTGCACGGCGCAGTCTTGTGCTTGCTTTGAGGACCTCAAAATTTGAACACTGTGTGCATAAGTTGGACTATTTTTGCTATACAGGGTGTCCCAGAAAAAACCAAACCCTGAGGAAAGGGGTTAATATAATATGCCCAAACCATGAGATATAATTATAATGTATAAGGATCTCTGAAAAGTAGAAGCAGTATTCTTTCTAATGATACCTTGATGGTATCCCTCCTGTCATGCATGACTGAACACCATTGTCTTAAAAATGGGGCATGCGAACTCAGATGTAACACTTTGGATAACCAGTGAATGAGGTTGTCCTCTGTCATGCTTGCCCTGGTTGAAAGTGACAACAAAAGGTCATGTTAATAAGGGAAGATTACCGTTTGTCTCTTTCAAGTTATGCAATAATCTAGTTTAAATGTGTTGATTTGCCCCGAGGTAGGCCGGTGCAGTGTTGAAAAGTGTTCGAAGCATGACAGCAAGTCTGCAACATGGTGCAACTTAACAAAGAGCAAACAGTGTTTGTCGTGACGAAATTTCCAGAAAACAAGAGCTTTCAAACCACCCAAGCTGCATTTGGGAAAAACCTTCCCTGATAGGGATCCACCGGCAAAGTCGACCATCTAGGAAAATGTGCGCAAATACCAAGAACATGGGACAAGCCTTATTTTGAATAAAGGTCATTCGGGAAGGAGGCACACAGTGCCGAACTCCTGAAAACAATGCTGCAGTTCGACAGCAACTTGTCGAACAGCCAAGGGGAACCAGTTGCAGGAGGAATGGACTTGGACTGTCCCATTCTTCGTTTAACCACATTAACGCAGTTAGACCTGCAGTTCCATCCATACCTGAATGCATATCTGCTACCAACTTTTGCGTGGAGACCTCAGGAGGTGATGGGAGTTTGCTCAATGGCTCCTGGAACGCATTCAAAGTGTTACAACTGAGTTCGGATGCCCCAATGTCAAGACAATGGTGTTCAGTCATGCATGACAGGAGGGATACCATCAAGGTATCATTAGAAAGAATATTGCTTCTACTTTTCGGAGATCCTTATACATTATAATCATATCTCATGGTTTGGGCATATTAACTCCTTTCCTCAGGGTTTGGTTTTTTCTGGGACACCCTGTAATATATTGTATCATGTAAAGGCCATCTAGTCCATTAACCTCAAAGAAAGCAGCTTATCAAGTTCAGTTGAATCACTTGTTATCAATTGTTTTTGGTCAGCCTTTGTCATGAATTTTGAAGGTGGAAAACATCATAGCCCCATTTCTGCTGCCCTTCTCATAAATGTCTCTTTGTACATAAATATAATTTGTTCATACAGAGGAAGTTTATGGAGAGACTTACATACGTATCTATCCAAATCATGTCTGGATAATATTTATCTGAATTTTAGGGACTTCAGAGAAATGTTAAGCTTTGTTTAGAATGAGTATTATAGGCAAATCAAGTGAGAAGAAGCAGACACCGTTAACCCTTGAATAAGACTAATTAGTAATAAGCCTTTTGCAAGTTAAATTTGAATAAAATCTGCTTGCCTGAGTTATCTGGTTGCACTTCAACACAGCAATTTGAATCCCCAGGTATGGCAACAGTGTTTTTAGTATGGAGAATTCAAATTGCTATGTCCATGTGAATTTGAAGAACTCAGTTCACCAGATTTTATTCAAATTTAACTCACAAAAGGCTTGTCCGTCATCTAAAACAGGTATCCATTACAGCATTTCATCTCAGCCAGAGAGCCTTTTCTGAAATACCAGCAAGCCTTTCTTTTCATGTGAGCTGGAGATGTTTTTTAGGAATGTTTATAGGCCTGATGTGCAGGCGTTGTCATGATGTAGTGCTATAATCACCAGTATTTGGCTATATCATGCAGGCGTTGTCATGATGTAGTGCTATAATCACCAGTATTTGGCTATATCATGCACCTCAGTGCAATACGGGCGTTTCACAGTAGTGCGCCTCCAAGAGTTTGCAACACATTGCCTAATCACTGTACCCGAAATTTGTTGACCCAATGCGTGTTTGGAAAGGGTCGACAAATTTTGCGCGGTGTGATTGGCCAATGCATTGCAAACTCTTGGAGGCCCACTGTTATGAGTGGCCTGTATTAATAACGGAAACTTCATTGTTAATGAAGGACTGAGCACCGTATCCGCACCGTAGCCGTCCTTGGTTGCATTCGTACCGAGCAGGAAACAAGATTGCTCCCATTCAGTTGAAAATTGCATCGCTGAATTTAAAAACAAAGCACATGGGCAAGATTTAGCTGCTTGGATGGAAACCAGAATCTACTTCATTTTCCACAAAGACCATATTGATTTTTTAGCAAAGTCAGATTCACCATTTCTGTCAGCCATACAGCATCATGCACTAGGATGAAGATTTCATGGGTTTTAATTTTATCTGTAGAATTTTAAAACATTTCAAATCATCACTAACGTGCTGTCTTTGTTATGAAAAAAAAATGCATCTGCCTTTTAAAGAAACGTACAAAATTGGTGTTTATGTAACTTGGTATACCTTGTTTTCATATATTTTTGAATATTTTTGTATGTGATGGCATGTTGGAGGATATTTTTGTGTTTTTCAATGATTTTAATTTGGGTTTGCGTGGGAGATTTTAAATTTATAGGACGTTTTCCCCATGTTTGTATTTGCTGAAGTGGGTGAAAGGTATCCGATTCGGTAACAGTTGATTGTCTGGGGTTTTATTTATCTCAGGTTTGCTTCAAATTTTATTGTGAAATGATGTCAGGTTTTAAGAGCCATTATTCATGTTTTATCAGTCGAGAGATTTGCCAGGTACTACAGTCCTTACGAGTTTAAGATAAGAACCTATCTATAAATTATAAAGTTTGCAGAAGTGTGAGATCTTTTGTTCAAAGTGGTTGTTTAAAGCTCGCCTTGCGTCCTGGACCTCTGTGTTATTGCGCGAAGACCCTGGGGAAAAGGATCAGTATTGGATTTGGATTGAGGGCGCTGTAAGGATGGCAAACAGCAGCAAGGAGGGCTTAAGCCCTTGAACTGTGCAGGCAGCTGCGGGTTACTTTCAGCTCGAGCGAAATGTGTAGTCAAATTGCGTTGAAACCCTTGTTGATGACCAGGGAAAACTTTGAAAGGGCCACCCATCGAATTATTCGACTTTATTGGCTTATCAAACTATGCCAGATCAGTGCCCACGCCATGGAAGTTAATCCGTAGTCGAAAAAAGGTTGGTCATTGATCTTGGTCAAAGAGCACAAATGACCAGAAATGCTGTTTGCATCGTGCTCAAAGTCTCCATAAGCTGGATACAAAACAGACGCTTAAGTCCATAGTCCATTGGAAATTGTATGGCACATGAACTTGGGACTAATTTAATATCACCCTGTACCAGAGTGCCCTGCGTAGATATTACTATGATTCGAAAGAGAGTCCTACAATCCTGGACAAAATTGTTGAGACATTTGACAATAGCCAGCTTGCACAGCTACTACGGAAATATGGAATAGTCAGTAGGCCTATTTGTATTTGGTTTTTAGAAACTGTTGAGAAATGACAGGTACATTTTGGCAGTATTCTATCTGAGTTCAGAAAGGGACATAGTTGCCTATGTAATGGTGATTTTTGCCGTGCCATTTTTGTAACTCCGAATTCCGATATTAAACTTATGGCCAACGAGCCAAGGATTAACTAATACGACAACATTAAATTTCAGTCAGATCAGAATTAAATGTAAGTTAAACGTGGGTTGCCTTGGGGGAAAAAACTGAATGGGCTAGGCGCTTTTTGCGGCCTCAATGGGGTAAAGCCAAAAGCTTTACTGATTTGACATCCATTGCATTCTCGATGCCAATTTCTGTTGTTGAAATTCCAGCAACTAGAAATTGTTCGTTTCTTTTGAGTTTATTTCATCATTTTCCTGCTTGTAGTTTTTGGAAGTGATGGATCATCCATTCACAATCAAGAGCGGCAACTGCAATGCAATTGTTGCGACGTTGAGGGCGACCCAAGAAGATATGGGGCGTATCTTTTGTGGGGATTTCTCTTTGAAAATAGGGCCTATCAAATTATTCTGCAGTTGAATGCGAACGACATTTGTTGTTATAACAAATGAAAACATATCCCCATCAATAAAATAGGGAGGCGAGTGCAGCCCGACTGTGCCACCCCCGGATCTCTTACTGTTTTTTAACAAACATTATGCACCACACAGCGTTGATACTGAGATCACTGAGAAGAAATGGACCCAACAAGGTTGGGATCAGTTTCACTATCGAAAATTTAGGAAATTAAGATTATAAATGAAACTATGGAAAAATCCAAAAGTTATGCGGTGTTGACCAAGCATTCAGGCGCACGGACTCCTGAAATTCGTAAGGAATCGCAGTTACTGGCTTCCATATAGGACTCTTCTGGGATCTCGGGGTTCCCGGCCCACCACACTTCCTCCCTGCCCATCCATTTGTTCGAGCGACCATGCAAGGGAGGAAAGAGCCAGCCCCTAAAGCCCTGGCCACCGAGTCGGCCATACGTCTCGAACCTGCACTAAGGCGCTCACCTGGACTTCGCGGACAGTCCCAGCAGAAGAGCTTACCCAGTCAGCTAAGGTACTGTTGGTACTGTCTGGCGAGGGTGAATTAGCGTTTCTATAGCTACTGACCGGGAGCAAGTGTTGGGAAAATAAAAAGCCATCCCCGGGATTCCAACCTACCGTCCAACGATCTAACAACCGCCAGCTTAACCACTCGCCAATTTCAGAGATATTGCTTTTCGCGGTTCAAATTAAGAAGATAACAAAGTCATTAACCTTACTGCAAGAGAAGGTTGCTTTGTAAAGACTGATTAAAACGCTACAATATAGTGCATCACGTGAAAATTCAGAAATTCAGTCAAAACAAATAAAGATGGAAGATGGGCTGTCAGTGAATATTCCCACTTTATTTATGTATTACGTCATCCTTTATGCCATTTCCCATAATTATGTCAGTCTGAGTACAAGCCAGTGTTTGAGCAAAGGTTTTGATGTCAAAGCTAAGAATTTGATCCACAAGCCTTTTAAGGCCCAGGCCAATCCTGAAGGTCAGGGCCCTGCAGTTTAAAGAGAAAAGTTGTCACATTATGACGAATCATGACTTAATTATCGTCGAATTGGCAGATATTTCCAATGCCAGCGTATTCTTTATTTAATTACAGTGATATAAAAATCTGTGAGAGGTGATAAGTACAATGAGTAGGCCTACTGCATGACATGTGCTCAAGATAAGATCACGGCATGGAAAGTGAGGTAGTTCTAATCAGCATAACATCAGTTCCGAGCGCAGTATTCTCATAGACTTGATCACTGGTCCACACCGTAGATCAGAATGGTAATGTTCTACAATCACGGCCAGAATTGTTGGGACACGTATCAATAGACATACATAACCTCCCCATGTCCCCCAATCCACGCTCAATGTTGCCATCTCGAGCTGGAGCGCAGGTCGCCTGTCGACATCCAACATTGAGAAGGGCTGCTGTCTAACAGGATTTGGCCAGGATTGTAGACATTTCAACCATTTTACTTTATTCTTGCAAATCTGCTTGCCACCGTTCGCTAAGACGATGTTTCCATCGTACAGGCAGAAGCATTAATTTAGGCCGGTCCCTGACGTAGTTCATTTTCTGTTGAAAAGTGAAGACAATCATCAGTCACAACGTTTCTTCCAAACTTTGACCAAGGGGGCAATCATGTTCCACTACAAATCACAGCTTCGATACAAGTCCCCGATCCAAGCAATACACTAGCAGCCATTGCATGGGGGAATAATTCAGTGAACCCCTTTTACATTCTACTCAATTTAGTTTACGTAACCTTTTTCAATATGCTTTTCATGTCTAAGTTGAAAACTCTTAGTAGAACAATTATACTCGACGCAATAAGTGTTAGTATTTTACAGGTTTGTAAGGAATGCTGCCTTATATACATGCATACATCCTATAGAGTTGTAAACGAATCTGTCATCCGAAATCATAATTCACTAATAACAGTTAAGCAAATCAAATAATCACAGGTCCAGTAATAACAGGTTAAGAAACTTTCAAATTTGTCTTTGTACCTTTGAAGAAATCTTGGTCGAACTTTTTCTCAATTGCATCCATGTTTTCAGTCGGGGTGTAAATTGAGATTTTTTTCTGACCCTACTGTTCCATTTTTCAGTGCTGTCGCTTTCAATTGCCGAAAAAATAAAGAACAAGAGGCCCAACATAGCAGGTTGGCAATGTCCACACGTCCGTCTTAGCTTGATGGTGTTATCTAGTGTACCCATCCCTTTCCCAACAAGTCAGTTATTTCAATTTTTTCATTTTGTACTTTTTTCCTTTTCATTAATACTTTTTATTTCAATTAACTCTAAGTAGTGAACACTAACCGAACGCATACCAGTTAATTAAATGCAATTTCTTTCAAGACATTTGAATAAAGTAGACTTTTAAAATACCCATTCCTGTTTCATCTTTCTCTCTTTTTTTTTACAATTCTATCTTCGCCGGTGTGGTCCAGGGGTGTAAATCCTGGGGGATGGGAGGAGTTACGTATTCCCCTACATTTTGCTATTGATTAATCTTTTCCTCTTTTTGGTAGTGAGGAAAAAAATCTGGCGAATTTTGGGGGGATTTGTTTTTTTTTTGGGGGGGGGAAGTAATTAACGTCGTCTTCCCATCCTCACTCCCCGTCCCCAGTCCCCATCCCCAGTTCCCATCCCCCGTCCCCATCCCCAGTTCCCGTCCCCAGTCCCCAGTCCCCAGTCCCCATCCCCAGTCCCCAGTTCCCGTCCCCAGTCCCCAGTCCCTAGTCCCCAGTCCCCAGTTCCCGTCCCCAGTCCCCATCCCCAGTTCCCGTCCCCAGTCCCCATCCCCAGTTCCCGTCCCCAGTTCCCGTCCCCAGTCCCCGTCCCCAGTTCCCATCCCCAGTCCCCGTCCCCAGTTCCCGTCCCCAGTCCCCATCCCCAGTTCCCGTCCCCAGTCCCCATCCCCAGTTCCCGTCCCCAATCCCCGTCCCCAATCCCCGTCCCCAGTCCCCATCCCCAGTTCCCGTCCCCAGTTCCCGTCCCCAGTCCCCATCCCCAGTTCCCGTCCCCAGTCCCCATCCCCAGTTCCCGTTCCCAGTCCCCATCCCCAGTTCCCGTCCCCAGTCCCCATCCCCAGTTCCCGTCCCCAGTTCCCATCCCCAGTCCCCATCCCCAGTTCCCATCCCCAGTCCCCATCCCCAGTTCCCATCCCCCGTCCCCAATCCCCAGTTCCCGTCCCCAGTTCCCGTTCCCAGTCCCCATCCCCAGTTCCCGTCCCCAGTTCCCGTCCCCAGTCCCCATCCCCAGTTCCCGTCCCCAGTTCCCGTCCCCAGTCCCCATCCCCAGTCCTCAGCACATATTTCGTCACTGCCATTCATAGCCATGAATTGAATTGTAACAGTATTTTCATACTAAAATTGTTGGAAATTTTTTTTGAAAATGTGTTTTTTTTTCATGCGTTGCCTCTTCATCCTCAACCGACTGCCAAAAAGGACACCATAAATAAAAAACAGGGCGCCCTCTGACGATAGATATTACTGTTGCTCGTAAGATGATAAGATTGCTTTCAGTGTGTGGGTTTAATGATAATAAACAAAATGTATATTTCTTTTCTTTTTTCCTCCCCCTTTTCATTATTACTACATGTATTTGGCATAAATAAAGATTCTTTCATTCAACCTTTGGCCTCCATTTCATGTTAGGAAAGAAGACAGCCAAGACGGCACGCCATTCACATAATTATTGAACTACAAAAGAATTCGGACATAGATAGGGTTCCAGACGTGGTCCGGGGACTTGCCCGTGTCATTGCACATGCAATTAAAAATACCAAGGAGAAGCTGCCAGGAAGACCAGCTAATGTTAACGATTATTATGTATTATACATAGTTTTTGCATGTCTGCTACTTGGTGCACTATTGTAGTGTTTTAAATCACCCACTCTTTACAGGACAATAATGGCATGCTGTGCAGTAAAAGTAAATGGTGTTGTTTTCTTCCTTAAATACGGGTTTAGAAGCAACTTTGTTAAGATGGCCGAGTGGTTAAGCTAAGAGTTGTTAAGCCCATACGTCTTGTGTAGACAGTAGGTTCGAATCCCAGCGTAGCCTTTTTGTTTTGTGTTAGTTTTCTGCTTGCTTTCAGTCAGTAGCTATAAGAGACTCTAATTCACCCTTGTCAAATACCAACAGTACCTTAGCCCACGGGGTAAGCTCTTCTGCTGGGACTGTCCGCGAAGTCCAGGTGAGCACCTTAGTACAGGTTCGAGACGTATGGCCGACTCGGCGGCCAGGGCTTAGGGGCTTGTCTCGTTTCCTCCCTTGCATGGTCGCTCGACCCTTTTTGGGTAAAATGGATGGGCAGGGAGGAAGTGTGGTGGGCCGGGAACCCCGAGAGCCCAGAAGAGTCCTATATGGAAGCCGGTAACTGCGATTCGTAGCGAATTTCAGGAGTCCGTGCGCCTGAATGCTTGGTCAACACCGCATAACTTTTTGGATTTTCCATCACCATTTTTCTTATTATTTAATGGATGCAGAACCCTCAAGGCAAATTAACTTTTGTCTTTAAAATAAGTTCAAAGATGGCATGACCACTCCATACTCATTCGTTATTGTTTCCATTCGTAATCTCAAATTCCCTCGTTTCTGACTTCAGTAAAACCGATTTTAAACGTGTTTGTGTCCATCTTTCTGTATGTGTATCACGAGTGATCTCAACAGGCCTATCACAGCGGTAACATGTTATTGATTCACAGCAACAAATGAAACTCTTACAATAATGGGGTGTCCACTTCACCCTAGGCGTAAATCCTGGGGATTGAGTATGTATCCCCCCACTGTTTGTCCAGGCTATTGAATCACACCCCCGCCCCTTTCGTGGTGAAAAAAACAGTTGATTTAGGGGAGTTTTTCCCCAAATGATCATAATGTAATCAGTGGCACTGGAAAATGGAGAAAAATTTTTAAAAGCTAGAAAATCGCCATCTGATTTAAAGTTCAGGGGTTTAAGTACAAATATTAAAGATGTACGTCTGTATCATGAACAGCGCCCCCTCGTGTCCTATGGCTCGAGCACCCCCTCCTTTTTCTCACAGCTCTCCCCATCTTCCATCAGCCAGCCCCCTGCACAAATTACATCACTGCCACGGTCAGTCCTTCATACCGGAATTACGTTGCACTAATTGCAGGAATTGTTCTCGGCTCGTCTTCACTCACCAGCCCACCTCCACTGGTGCGTTCGATCCCGGTAACTTGGCCAATGTTAACCATCTCCACCTGAACCGGGTCCCCCACTGAAACATGCGGGCTGTCGTCACCCCATCTTCTAATTTATTGCTTCACCTAAATTGCAGCATGGCTGCCCTCGGAGTCCGCACCCGTGAAGCCTAGCGGGGCGAATGAGTGACATCCCCGGGCATCATCACGGCTTTCCCCCCCGGGAGCCGACTTTTCTGAACGCCGCGTCCTCTCAGACGTAATGTGGGAATGAATAATTCCAACATGAATGTGTAGCATAAAAAAACAGAAAAGGAAAGCCAAAGCCCCAAATAACTTCTCCGTCCCCCAAAGGAAGCAAAATACAACATGCGATATAGTACGGACAGGATTTGTGGCATGAGAATACAATTTTCTTCACCAAAAGAAAAGCTATTGCAGCTGTTGTGCCAAAATAGTCACAAATATTTTGGGGGAGAACCAGCAACAAACTAATTCTGCCAAAATGTACCAATTCTTCAACACACGACAATCGAATTCGATATAATTGTAACCTGTTACCGCAACCTGAGTTAAAAATCGAAATTTTCGAAAAACCAGTGTTTTTTTTTAAAATTCAGCAGAAAAAGAACAGTCCAATGGTAAATAACACTCAGGGTAAAAGTAAGGTGACAGTGTTGACATTCCGGTGGCTTTGCATCTTAATTTCTGACGTTTCTACATTTCTGACCAAGCACAAATTATGTTATCGTCAAAATTGGTATGAAAGTGACGTTTTTAAATATTTGATCCTGCTAAAATGTAAATTAAGCAGAAGAATTAATCTTTCCAAATAGTACAAAACGCAACAACTGAATTTCTCTTCAATTTTTAACTTTGAACCGTCAAAATAGGAAATAGCGGAGTGCAACTCAATGATCATTTTGTTGTGACGTGTCCAGAGTAACAACTGTTGCCAATTTCCAGAATAAAGCCCGTATCACATTTTGTAAGTGTATCAGAAATTTCGACGCTAAATCCAAAAGGTATGAAACAGTCGGAGCATGAGCTCGGCAATATTAATCTGTAATTGACTTTACAAACCTCTGGCAACATTCACAAAGGGGCTTTCGGTGCAACGACTTCGTCGTCTACTGTCAGCGTGTCTCTTGCGTATCTACACTAGAACGAAGACCAAGACCTAGTAGCTCTAGTAGAAACATATTCGGATTCAGCCAAACGCTCATGAAAGGGCAAATTTAAATTCGTTTACATACTCCGGGTCCCATTTATTTATGATGCACTCTTGAATGGGAAGATGCCAAACTATTTTAGAAAGAAAGCACTGCATGCCTAGATATTGAAATGTTTTTTTATGGTCTGAAGTAATAAGTGATGAACTTTCATTCCTACTTTAGATAAGTCATTTGGAGCGCAGTGCCAGTTGCTCTTTGTATAAACTGTTCACTTTCCTTTGCCCAGATCAAGTAAAATAACCTGTGGTGTTGGACTCATTTTCTATAAAATGGCTAACTCGCGAATAAGACACTATCAAGACTATTGTCCTTGATGTTTTGACCGTGGACACTCATTTCAAGCATTTCACTCCTCGTCATCGGCCACGCGCCGTAGAAAGATTCACCAATTCGTGACCGCGATTCGCCTGCTAAGGGGATGGAAGCCTGCTGAACACGCACGGATCCACATCCCAGATGCTCACTGAATTAACAACGGGCCTCTCCTATAAATCAAACCACTCTTGGCGCCCGTTCACGGTCAAACGACTTTAATTCAGTCAGTCTACCGTCAATCTGCCAATCTTTTGGTTGCCCGCGGATTTCTGTAATGAGCGCAAGGTGTCTATAAGACGCGACGGGGTGGGCTTCAATGGTGTCGCTCGGCAGCGGGTACCTCTCTTCGATGCCACATGCCAATGCTAAAAATCCGCCTTGAGGACAAGGCCACTCGAGGGTTCTATCGAAAATATCAAAATAAAGGAGCAATAAAAAAATGAAAGGTGATTTTTGAGGAGGCATGTGACTTTCTTTTCTTCCAAATGTGTACACAAAATCCCCCAAATTTAGGCTCACCCTTTAGAAAAGTCATAAAAGGTGACTCATACAAAAACCTCCTTTTTTGACCCTACCAAAAAAATTACCGGCCTATGAAAAATCAGTCCTAGATCCGTTCCTGATGCTGCGGGTCTACACAAGTAAAGTTATTCAACCCGGGTGTATATAGGGCGCCCTACCCAACGGAAGCGAAACCAAAAACACTTGATCATTTTGTGCATTATAATAGACGTATCTCTGTCTCAAGGGTATAGTCAGAGTATTTTCAAATCCCGCATGATGAACGTTACTGTGGTTTGCTCTGCGCGCTCTCCAAAGTCTCTCAAATAAACGTACGCCATACTCCCCAGTGAAGCGGTACATTGTCCGTTTTGCAGACAGAAACTGTATGGCTTCTTACTTCGCGCATGTCGAAAAAGCGCCACCATGCAAATGTTTGATAATGTCAGTGGGCTGCGGTCGGGGCGATGTTCACCAACTCGCCCCGGTTCACCGTACTCGTGGACTTGTAAGCTGAGAGCACAAGTTTCTCAACCCTTTCTCAATTCGTTCGTTTCAGACAATGCATCAGTATCTGAAATAGGCTAGTCCCTTCACGATTTTTAAAAAATTTCTGGAGGGGATTGGAAGAATTGTACCTATAGTATACTACAACACATTCTAAATGCAAAAAAGTGAAAAACTCAATCGCAAAAAGAGTGAGGGCCTTATCAATCCTCTCCAAGAGAGTGACGTTTCCACTTTTCCATGGAGCCATGTAAAGGACAACTCAGAAAAGAGTTGTCCTCTACAATATGACTCTTCTTTTTGAGTGATTTTGACTCTTTTGGAGTGTTTTCATTTTTTTTGAGTGGATTTGGGGACTCACTCTTTATGGAGGTGAGTTTTTAATCCCTTTTGCCTTTGGAGACTAGTATGTAACCAATGTGAGGTCTCACACTACTTCCGTTTAAGGCAGTCAGCATGTGAATTCGTCTCAAACTGTACAAATGACGTTCCGAAATTTTATACATGAAGTTTGGAAACTTAACAAAAAAGTAACCTTTGAAGATATTAGAAATGCAAAAGATATACTATTTCATTCATCAATCTTTTTTTTCAGCGTTTGAACAAGAAGGATTTGCCCTAACCGTCTCTTCTGTAGTCTCCGTCCCGTCATCACTTAGCCGTCTTTCATCTGGCATGATCCCGTGTTGGTAGTCTTCATTCGGACCACAGACGGCGACGTCTTCATTATCCCCAAAAAAGACGTGCGACTTGTTTTTGAACACCGGAGTCACGTCTGACTAGCGTCTCCATCAGTGAGAGCCAGCCGCAGGGATGCGTCAAGGGGGCCACCACGCTGCTTGGCTAGGCAGGCGGTCGTCCCAGGCCAAGTGCATTAACTCTCGATTAGACGGAACGATTTGGGAAAGCTGGACCACTTGGTACTAGTGAAGCTCAGCAGAAGTTTGAGAGTCTACTATTGTGCAAACGCCACGCACAACTGATTGTTTCAGTATGGTGTATGTGTTTTTCAGGTGTACTTACATGTACTAAAATTTATTTTGCTGAGAGAGCAACCCAAAAATGTTGACCAAGTGAATTCACTTGATAAGCGGAGGCACTCATTAATGAGTTAAACACTCATAACATGTTACCAAAATGTCAAATTCAGCGATGCAAGCATTTGGAGGGAGGACATATTGTACAAAAAGTGTATGACGTCAGGAAGACAATCTGGATTCAGAAAGGCAAATGGGCAATCGATTATTGTAATAACTAATTCTAATTTTGGTCTTTTGAAATTTAATAACGACAACTGTGAGAAAAAATATGATTTGTTAAGTTTTACATGAATGGCTTATGAATTAGCGAACATCAAGATTAATTAAGCATGACAATGCTATATTGTAAAGTAGTTCGTATTCAATGTTACAGTGTTTGCAATAATGTTTGCGATGAAGTAAAGGTCAGGTTATTCGGAATCAAAGCATGCAATTCACAGCAGATGGTTTCACTCGGAATGAAAAGGAGTTAGTCCAGTCTGCCAACAGAAGTCTTGGCACGCATCAGTGCGTAACGATCTGCTTTTAGATCAACAGTTAGCAATGATGTTAAATCGCTGCATTCCTTTTGCCACACCTTTTTTTCTGCTCTCCCGTTGTAACACCAAAGGACTGTACCCTCTATACCCCGATAGGCTCACGCGGAACAGTTGCCCTTCTTGGCACTTCAAATCGGGGTTCTCGGAACCAAAATTTACAGCCTTACATACCACAACTTAATTCGACTCAGCAAAATGAAAGTCAGCTAGGTCATCGACCGCTCGGCTCTTAACTCAACTCCTGCCATTCCTGCTGAAAAAACCCAAAATACTCGTAGTCGTGCACTGGACACAATTAGGACTACAAATCTCAAGTTCGGTACAGTAGCGTACTGAATGAAGCAGGAGGGGGAGGAATCGGTATCCGTTCTTTCTCCTGAATCGAAAATCGAGCAAACTAAACATGGCTGCTTGTTGAAATGATGTTAGAAAGACACCCCAAAACGACCTCAACAATAAACTGACTGAGAGAGTTTTACCGGACCAGATGCACTTCAGTCAACAGACGGAAAATGTGTGATTTCTGGATGACCTTACTTTTAGAAAGTCTGAAATTTTGAAAAATCTACAGAAGGAAGAAAAATTGATATTTTAAGGGAGAAAGGATAATGTGGCCTAATATGTGTCGTGAGGGGGGGTTACACAGTGATAGAATGCCACGGGATGGAGACTTTGAAAGCAAAGTGGACGCCTAAGAAGTAGATCGGGACATTAAAACAACTGGATTATAAGTTAAAACTAGAAGGTTTGTTATGGAACTCGTTGACACTGTAATAGCGGGATGCAGTGGTGTGTGAGGGAGGCAATTGAACATAGGCCTACGTGCTTGTGAGTATGGACGTGTTCTGTTCCATCTCTGTCCTGGGAGGTATTGAAAGGGTAAGTGTCTCAAACTGGGACATCTGCTCAACCTCAGGGTTTTTTTTCTCCTGCACCTGAAAGAAGCTCGATAGACAGCTTGCCTGACATCGGCTCAAGGGTCCCGAGGGCAAACACCGGAACGTCTAACGGCTGTCACTCACGGGTGCTTCCCCTCTTGAAAAGGCAAAAAATGGAACATTTCTAATCAACGATATCGGACAAGCTTATCCGCATATGTCTGAATTTGACAGACGTTAGGCGATCAGTCAAGCATTCCCAGTGACTCAATTTAACCTTCCGATATGGGTATAGGGTGGAACGGTCGCTGTGTGCTGCCGTCTTCCCTCGCTCCCTCACGGGCTGTTTGTCGCATTGATCCGATATGAGCACAAATTGTGTAATTCGGGCCTAATTGAAACAAGCGCAGCATGGAGGATAGTCGAGTCACGCAGGTGGTACGGGTTGCCGGTTTCAGGCTTCATCTAGATCAGTTCAGGAAATTAGGAATAACAGGGATGGTATAAACAAGTGGCAAATTCAATGACCAAAGTCATGCACGCCAAGGTCAGATACCGCGGTCTTTGCCCATTACGGGAGGGGGTCGATACCGATACAATAATGTACGTGCGCAGGTATAATGCGCCGTAGAATGTAGAATTTCGGAGTTGGTGAGGACATTTCCAAAAAGGTTAGGGAGGCTCCACTGCCTATAATATAAAGTCATCTTGTTAGAACCGAAAATACTCGCCCAACAAAAAGGATCTCCTGTAATGAGACACGAACCAAACGATAACCTTACAATACAAATTTCATATAAGTATATAATCAGAAATGTATAATTTTATCGTCACTGCTGTCGTGCTGCGTGATATTCCTACATTTTCTTTATTAAGCTCTTCTCGACAAGAAAAGAACTATACCATGCCGAAGCACGCTTACTATGCATTGGCGTGCAGAGTTCACTGGTGTAAGAATATCTTTGCATACGCACCTTGTTGTTTCGATCGGTAAATTCCAAGCCATTTCAACCAGCCCGATCTGAAACATTTAAAAAACAGCAGCTTGCCATATTCACGACCGAAATAGGTCAGCTGTTGAAGATCCAATCCAGTTTGCAACGGCCGAATCAATAGTTACGACGCGCTGCTTTTTGTCGTTTTGATTGGGAACACGAAAGCGGGGTGCAGTTGCGTGTATATGTAGTACGCGTTTTTTTCCCCGTAAAAAAGTTCATCAGAATTCGCGTGGTATTCCGGGGCCGAGTGGTCGGCCTGGCCCGCCGCGGGCTGAGTGCTTGCTACTTTACAACACTTAGCCGCATTTCTGCCGCCTCGCTTCACTCGAATAAATGTATCGAGAGCGGCCGACACTTGTTTTTCCCGCGCATAAACAATTGTTTTATATTCGGCCCGCGTGCATCGCCCGGTCCATTTTAAATTTTACACTGAACAGCAACCATTCCGGCGCTATTTAGAACCTGCACCATTGACTGAAGCGAATGTTTAACTGCGTCTAGATCACACAGATTCAAACATAGAGACTCCATTTACAGACAGAGGTCTGTTAAACTGAATACTAAATGCCACACATAATTTCGACCAAAACGCCAAATATAACAAGACTGCAAAAGAGAGGTAAGGCGAACAAACAAAATACTGAAATTCTTGTTAAGTTTTTTGCGATTTGGTACAAAACCTTACCCTCTTTGATTTCTTTGCTTACTTAGAATTTGTTGTAAGAGCAAAACGGTAAACAGAATTCGATACTCAGCACGGGGTGTGCAGCAAAACTGACGCTCAAAAGCGAACACAAAAACACTCAAAGCAATGAAAACAAAGGGTAAGCCCTGATATGAGAAGGAATCGATTCTTTGATAATTCGTATAATGACTTGAATTTGCTTGAAGTGCACAGAGTGTGCCACTGAGGATGAGAAACGGTATTCAGTTAACGAGCGTTGTCTTTTTTTGTAAGTTTGCTACTTGAAAGTTTTATTTCTGTCTGTGTTTTTTATCCACCGTCATCAGGTAGTATAACCTGAACATAACAGAAATATTTAACCTCAGTATGTGACAGAAAGAAAAAAAAATTGAAAAGGAGCATTGCTACCCGATTATAAACACTTTTTGGAATTGACATTAAAATCCTAATTAACAAAATGACTTTTTCTAAATGCGAAAAAAATGTCTCCCCCTCATGTATGACGGTGTAACACTGTAAAACTAGGAGGCAGACAAAAATCAGCCTGCTTCTTGAAATGCACGAAGCGCGAAATCGGTCAGCAGGTCGACGAAGGCCGAAGAAGATTGTGCGGTGATGTCTGCTGAACGCACGCTGGTGTCTATATTGCACTCATTAGAATGTGTGGGTGCTTATGAAGGCCTAGGTGCTTCGGTGATGTTTTGGGGGATTGTCGTGGTGGACGGGAAACGAACAAGGCTGACGTGTAAGTTCGGTTAATATCGACAGTGAGATGTGAATGCTGATATGTGTATAACATCACCCTCTGCGTGTGCAATATTTTCTCCGATGGGCCTCCTAAGCGTAAGTCATTTTTTTTCTACACAGAGTGAAAACATAACCTAAAATG
This sequence comes from Acanthaster planci, assembly GCF_054643075.1. NCBI lineage: Eukaryota > Metazoa > Echinodermata > Asteroidea > Valvatida > Acanthasteridae > Acanthaster > Acanthaster planci. Next base: position 800,643 of record NC_141777.1, read on the forward strand.
GATAGCTTAGAGAAAAAAACCTGACAAAAATTTTCCGCTGGTATACTATCACTTAGAGGGGAAGATGGATTTTACATCTGTAATAAGACTGCCGAATTATTATGAGTTAAAGACGCCCATCACAATCTAAAGCACACTTATCTTTACTCTGTTTACCAACAGTGGACAACATTTCATACGGGTGGCCAAAGTTCGCTGACATTTAAAGCCCGTCCGCAGTTGGCAACAACTTTTTGGTATACTTTTGCATCATTGGTGTCACAGAGGAAAGCATTTTTATGTGTTTCGTTAGTTTAGTCTTTGGATTCCTTTGTGAGATTTTCTAACATTTTTGTTTAATGTTTTATTTATGGAGAGCTATACTTTGCCCACAATGACTAAGACGCAGCAAAAAAAAGCCTCCATGATTATAAAAAATGTTAAGTATAACAATTCCCCCTCTGACTACGCGAAATGCGGCTGCGTCCTGCCTTTCGGTGGCCATGCATGGGGCTTCACCATAACGAGCGGTCATTGGTTTAGCGATGGAGGGTCAAGGTTCAGAGATAATTGCCTGGCCAGAAGATGACATAAGATGAAATAAGACAAAGTTAGCAGACAAAATTATGCGAATGTATATTCGACACTGACGCTAAAGAGCGCCTTACACAGAGTACCGTCTTAAGAGTGTTGTGAATGCCATACAAAGAACGTCAGTATTAACTGATGATCTATCTGTTTTCTTGTACAAGCAGCCATGGTATTAGGCAAACGCTGTAACATGAGAGGTCCTTATTTGAAGTGTACGCACAAAATGAAATTTATACAGCGCATGACTGTAAACAAGCAACATGGTCACATGATCACTTGAAGTAGGCCTAATATGTAACCCCTTTCTGCGGGTCCGGCATTTAATTGTCATTCATATACGTACGTGCATGCTTGAGCTATGATTCTTAATATACCACCTTCAAGGAACTTGAAGCAAAAAGGAGAATTTTTCAATCTCTTTCTCCGCTTTTGACTTCTACCCAGCATGCTGTGCGCTTGTTTAATCGGCGTCGTCTGTCCATAGAGTACAGCCAAGACGTGAATCAAATGAAATAATGGTGGAGGACAGTAGACTTGCAAGCTGTCCTCTAGAAATATGGAATATCTGGATATAATCAAGAAACAGAAATGTGAGGAAGGAACTGCCCAAAAAGTTGAAGCGCCTACAAAATCGATAATAGATCTGTCTATGAATGCAGGGAATGAGCATTTCGAAGTCCCCTACCACGCCGTCATTTTGTGCCTCATCACTATAATAACACACTAGTGTCTCTTGATTAAATAATCGATCGCTACTTCTCTTTGTGTATTACTACAGGGAAAAACACAGCGCGGTATCTCTTGACGTCTGTGTCTTTTGCCAGGACTTCTAAAGCACAAACGACACTTATAATGTTGATTGGTTTTCAGCCCAAGGCTCCCATTGTAAATATCTCGTAACTCCGGGGACGTTTTGGGCAGCAACATTTCCCTCTTCGTTTACGTTGTGTACACAGAAAACAGGCACACTGCAAATTATCGACCTTCGATCCATTCACCTTTTGGAAGGAACAGCAAATGAATCCTGCGGACACTTGAAAGGGGGAAAAAGAGACTGGTAGCGATCGAAAACAACCGCCTAATTATATCCCATATGCTGCTTCAAAAGTATCGTGTTTGTTCACTCTCAGGAAGGAGAAAAACACGACAACGTCATAGAGAAAAACAAACAGAAATTTCGTTGAGTTTCGAATGCCCTAAAGAACAACTCTCGAACCCGATACAATGGAATTCTCTGGCTGAATCGTATTGGCGAGTTTTGGATTTGTTTTGTTTTGTTTTGGTTTTTTTTTCTGTTCAATTTGATACCAGTATATAAATGTATGTAACGGTACAGGAGAGATAGATTGAATCTGTCCGATCCAATTAGAAGTCTCCAATGGCCTCGTACAACACGTCTGATGCCATGCCAGAGCAGGATCCTGGTGTCAATGATGCCGTAAACAACGCCCTTCTTGATGCAATCAACACCATTATTGCCTGCTTAGCGGTGCTCGGTAACAGCATGGTCATTTCTGTTATGTTGCTCAGACCAAGGGTGTTCAGCTCCTTTACCAACCGTCTCCTCCTTCACCAGTCCGTCATAGACGCGGTGGCCGGACTATTGTTTTTACTCTTCACTGTAGTCCGAGAGTTTCCTGTGGTGGTCTCCCGGGAAGGAAACGAATACGACCAGCTGGTCTGCCGCGTTGTGCACTCGGCGTTCTTGCTCTGGTCCGTCAACGTGACGTCCACCTATAATCTGGTCATCATCTCGTTGGAGCGGTTCATGGCCACCTGCTACCCGGTGAGGCACCGCAACACCTGGTCCAGGGCTAAGCTGAAGTTTGCCCTGGCCGCCTCCTGGCTTATCGGCTTCCTCTACGGCTCCCACTTGCTCTTCATCTTCGAGCCGCGTCAGGGAGAGTGCCAGCCCGTGGCCATGGGGGTGGGCCTACAGGTTCTCTTCGGCGCAGTGGTGGTAGGAATCGAGTACCTGATACCCATGTCCATCATGGTCTACACCTACTCTCGTATCCTGACCAGCTTAGGTATGAGACCTGGGAACCCTGTCAGCGGCCAGCCGAACTCTTTGAGCAGAGCGAAGACGAACGTCCTGGTGACGGTGCTGCTGGCCGCCGTTATGTTCGCTGTCTGCTGGATACCATCCGAACTCACCTACCTCAATGCAGTGTTCTTCGGTGACACCTTTGGCGAGCAGGTCTATGAAGCTTCGACTGGGGTCCTGGCCTGCAACATGTTCGTTAATCCGGTCATTTACTGCTTCATGTACGAGCGCTTTCGAGTTCAACTCAGAGGACTTATCATGAGACGATTCCGAGGGAATCGAGTTGCCAACGAGTTAAGTGTTACACTATCCACTGAGCCATGAATGACCTACGTTTGTAAATATTATCGTTCGCAGACAGTTGGCAAGTAGTTGAAAACAATCCCTGAAAAAAGTATGGAAAATAGTCGATTTTTGCGGATGAAATGATTAAGTATTTCAGAGGAACTCTTTAAGAACTGGAGTTACAACTTCCGCCAATCGCCCGGTGCATGTATGTGGCCTATAGTCACATTGTGTAGTTTCCTTGTTTTTACCCACACGCATCGTAGCGGTAGTGTAAAAAGTACCATTTAATGACATATTCCATGTTGCAACTGAATGATATTTTGGGTTGTGCGTTTTTCTATGTTCTGCATAACGGTAACCCGTTTGAAGATTGTTGTAGATCTCAATACGTTGAAGCTAATTCTAATTACAGAATGGTTGAAACAATATCCTTCTTTGTGTCGGAATTTTCGTGCTTAACTGAACATAGCTACAGATATCCACCCAGGCAACGTAAAGTGTTACCTCGCAATTTGGAATTTATTTTGATTTGGACGTCTTGGTACCGATCACAGGCTAGTCTGATAATATTCACGGACACCTTCCTGTATGCCTCCATCTATTACTTAGTAGAAGTGTGTACCACCGAGACGTTCAACCATTTAGTCCGATTTATTTCCACTTGTCATTAATAGAACTGACCAAAGCTAACTATTTGGCACTTCACTAGAGTATTTACGGACTCGCTACCTCCTGTTGCTTGTGGAATCAGCACTGCCATGTGTTATATTAAATGCTTAATTAATATTCTTCAGTCTAGTTTTCGGACGGTTGGTCAAATACACATTATTAACGAGTTAAATGATATCTCTGTTAAAATAACCATAAAGGAATCACACATAAAATATAAAGATTGTTTATTGTTACACACGTAGCTCATACATACGACCTCAGATTTCAGACATGATTTCTTGAAATGCTTATACATTCTTCCTAAACTGTAGCTAGATGTGAAACTGTAGCTAGGTGTGCTTGTCACTGTGTTCAGCTACTTCAGTTGCTATGAATTGGTGAACAAGAGAAACATTTACTCAAGGCGTTTGCGCCAAGAAGTGTTAGAGGTAGTTGGGTTAAAGGCGGTTCATTGTCAGTTGATGCAACGTAAGTGATATTGGCGCTATATTTCTGATGTTGTGCATCACATAAACAAATCTGAGCCTGATAAGAGCATTATATTCTATACCCACTCGTCTGGGCCCCGTAGATGCACCAGTCTTCCGATCCTTGAACGCCCTGGAATCCGGCGCCACGGCGCCTTGTCTTTGTCGCCGCTTGAGGGCTCATTGTAGGCACTTTGAGCACTCACTTTAAAGCGCCAATATGCCAGCTTCTCATGTCACGTGTGATTCCAACCCAGATTGCAAAGGAAAGTGACAGTTTTAATTATGACGTCAAAGTGCGTTCTAGTGGTGGGTGAATTCAAAGATTGTAGAGATCACTCTGTGCCCCAATTCACTCTATTTTAACAATGCCAGCCGTTAAACTCAAAATTACACGTCCGTGTAAGGGCAAAACCCGTTACTAAAATGAATATCCCATAGACGCAAAGCACACCTTGAAACTCAAAATTACCATCGGAAATGAGTTGTTTTGGAGGCGTGAGACCATAACAGCAAAGGTCAAAGTTCAGCAGTATAAGATGGTCATGGCACAACCAATGACACACCTGTTTAGTATTATAGTACAATGTTCCCTCCCCTCAAATGAAAGGAAATCAAGATGAAAACAAGAACCACTTCAACTTTTTATTTAACCCGGTACACAACTTGCAGGAATAAAGTAGACGTTTGAAAAGAGTTTCCCTATTTAATGTAGTTACGATTAATACACTCATGCCTTTCGAAATGGAACAAAGTGTAATACCTTCTGAGACACATTATTCCGATACATCCTCAGATAAGACTTTCTATTCTTGTGGTCGGAAAAATCAAACATTGCTATCAAAGGAAGTCAGAACAGTCAAAGTTAGTAGAATGGCATCCGTTGGACATTTTGACATTACAACTTTTACAGAAAAAGGCGGATACACTGCTCTCTCCAAATTTCAATCATACTTTCGACCGAGTTTTCAGACGCATGGAAACCTCTCTGTAGAATTTACAAAACAGTAATAAATGGAGATTGAACAGCAACACCCCACGCTCCTGAGAGCTGGACACAAAATGGTTGCCGTGTGTAATGATGCCTTCAGTCCACGATGGCTGCATTGGTAAGTTGTAGCGCCCTTTTGGTGTCTAGTTTTGAGATATGAAATTGACTTTGAAAGATTTTTCCCTTCCACATTTCCCGTGGCCCGCCCTCTGCAGACCGACGACCCGCCTTTAACGACAATCATCTTTATTTATATGCATACATCGTGCAATGTCTGACCATTATTCAAATACACACTTCATTCCTCAGCTGATTGTCTACATAAACATTATCGAATGCTGTCATACCGTTGACCGTACAGTCGGCACACTGCCCCGACACCCTCAGCGAGGATTCGCCTCACGTAGGCGTTTTAAATGTCCGTGAAAAACCCTGGAACGACCGGCCCGAATCAAGGCCCGCCACAAGGAGTGAGACGGCCACTCATCTAATTTCGAAAGCTTTCTTCCTCCCTTCCTTGGAGAGCCAGGCAGGGAGGACGGTGTGCAGCCCGCCCCCAAATCTCGTGTCTCTCTCTCTCTCTCTCTCTCTCTCTCTCTCTCTCCTGGGTTGAGGCGTTCGCTGCTGCGAAAGTACACTTTCCTCTTCTTGGGTCTGTCTGTGGTCACTCTACGCCCACTGGAAGTCGTGTGCGTTTCATGGCGTGAAGCCCGCGTCGTGCACCGTCGAGTGCGTAGCGGGCTGTCGAGACGCATGCGGGATGAGCTATAATAACGGGACAGCGCAGGACACAGTGGCTGCGCCAGTTCAGACAAATATTCGCAAATGAGAATACAAATCAATAAATTACAGCTTAGTTGCATGCGAAATCTATGTCCTAAACTGGTGAATATAATGTCTCGTATTCTGTCATATCCTGTCAATTGTGTGGTCATTAACATCGATGTCTTGTAAACAGAGAATAGTAAAAAAAATCCCACATTTCACACAATTCGGCATGCTGTTGGCCACTTTTCATTCTGGTAAGGTTTAGACAACTAAGCATATCTAATGGCGAGCATTTCGATTCGAAAAAGATAATATTATTAATGCCTTAAGACGGAAGCAGAACGACAATAGAAATTCTAATTCCTGTCAAGTTTGGTTAATTTTCTTATTCATTATATAACACTGGACTGTCAACAAATTTAGGTTATGTGTCTGGCTATATACTTCCAGAAATACCTTCCTTGGCCGCCACGCAGTGGGCTCTGTGTTTGCAACTTTTTATTTTAGAAAGGCAACGGTGTCATCTGAATCAGATGAAATGATTATTATTATTTGAAAATGGTTATTGACGTAACGGCGACAGAAATAATCTCACCAGATCTGCGAATGGTCATGGATAAAACTAACTAGGAAAACGGACATGGCTTTGTTTGAAGTGATCAAATTCACATTCTTGAAGCTGGATAAATATAGTGGGTTGTATTGTTTTTGAGCCTTAAAAAAATTCTAGCTTAAATGATTGTCCAAATGACCCCAATGTCAAGCGGCCAACGATTTATGTTCAAACAATACTTTTGTCGAGCAGGCCGACGATATCAATAAATTACTGGGGATCTTTTCATCCATACATCTCACTTCTTGTTCCTTCTCTCTGTCACTTATCAGCTTCGCCTATATTTTACCCAAAATGGTATCGAACATTACGTTTGGGACCGCCACCACCCCCTTTTCAGGTCTTCTGAATGTGTGTCGGTCATTGACACGGGTTGAGGGTCGGAGGTCAAGTGATTCCTGCAAAATTTCCCCTGCACCGCGGTACAGATCTCTGGCGTTTCATCGACGGTCACCCGTGCTCGCACCGGTCGGGTCCCGGGCCTTTCTATTACCCTCTCTCGGTCACTGACCGCGCTTTCCCCGGTCCCCGCTTTTTTCTTTGTAATTTTAACAGGGGGCTTGAGTGACACGAAAGCTGGGGATACGCCCGACTAGAACAGGCCGGCTCTCTATTATTGATGCTGCGTCAAGCGATTAAAAAAAAGGGGGAGGGTTCTGGCCCAAGTAGCTGGCATAGTCTTTGAAGTGTGAAGTGCTTATTCAGATTCGATTAGGCAGGTAGTTAATGGAGTTCGAGAATGATGGGGGAATGGCATGACGGGCAAATGAAGGAGGGGATAACGAGGGCGTTAATGATCGCAAAGTGATGGTCCGCACCTTGTCAAGACGGCACGAGTGTGATGCGGGTGGTATATGAGGGTGGTTGGATTGATGAAGTCGACAATGATGGGGGTGAACTGCTTAACGGTGTTCATAACACTGATGGCGGATAGTCTCGAAAAGATGAAATGGTTATGAAGCTGAAAGCTGTTGCAAATAAAACGAACGACCACAATTAATGCAAATCGAATGCATGGGCTGTTACGGTTTGATTCAAAGGTAAAACGGGCAGAAATCATTGATCAAATCACCGTGTAAAAAGAGCACATTCTTGTCAGGGGAAAAAATGGCGTTGATGAGATGGAAAGTAAAGCCCAAGAATATTCTCCACATCAGAAATCTGGGATCTTAAAAATTCGTACCCAAACGGTTTTGCCATCAACTTATCTGGCTTACATCCTGCGTTCCTCGAAATCGCTCACCCCCTGCTTACAAAACAGCGTGGCCAAAAGTTTGATCACCTCCTTCTAAAATTGCAATATTTATCCTGCTAGGGATCAGTCCCAAAATTAAAGGGTGCAAATATGACGACATTAGTACGATAATGCAATGGTTACTTGGGTGTAAATATTTTTGAAACACGCTATTCAATGCTTTTTATCACCATCTAGTTTGGTGATATTTAAAATCCATTTTGCCGTCTAATTTTTGTATCAATACCCCGATTTAGCCTTCCATTTACAGCTTGGTGTATTCAACCTCAGCTGGACCACAAAGATTCCAGAAATTAGAGGTCCAAAAGGGTGACATTTTGTGTCCCTGTTACATCTGACCTTTGTTGTTTGACATGGAAATATCACCGGAATTGTTTTCAAAGTACGTGTATTACTATTTGTTTGGTAGGTAATTTGCATTAATTCATCACACTTGGAAATTAGAAAATGTGTTCAGAATTTACAAAATCATATGTCAGATGTGACAGGGACACGAAAAAAAATGGACTCCTAATTTCTTGAATGACCCATATCTATGTCACTGAGAGTCGTACCTTTGTCAATCAGTGTCTGATAAACTGTGGCTGGCTGCACTGATTCAAAAGAATCATTCACTATCTCTCGCAGTTATCAACACATGAATAATTAACACCCCCACAACTGAATACTACAAGAAAATACCACCCTTTGAAAAAAATGGCACAAATGTACCTCTTGAGGTAAAAGTTGCTTGACAACATGTAAGACTGACATTTATTATTTAGTTTATTGATTATTTATTTATTTCTGGTAATGACACCAAGGATTCCTCAAAAGTGCCGTAGGCACTGTAGCTCGCAAGCCCGAAGAAACCGGTAAAGAGGTGACAATGAGAAGCAGTTACAGTTTTTGAGGTGGGAGGAAAACCCCAGAGGAATATTCTGGGTAAAACCCACAGAATCGGGTAGGGGCTAAAAACCAATCCACATGTGGACCGAACCAGGAATTGAACCCGGACCGCAGAGGTGGAAGGCGAGGAAAGAACCATTACGCAAACTTTGGCCGCTCATACAACATGTACTTCTAGCTGGTTTAATGTGAGAGCATTCTGTATGCTACTGGTCTTCGATAATCCCCAACCCCTTCAGGCAGAACCGCCATCTTATTTCGCTGCAACCAACAGATTTTCGAGTGGTTCTATCAGAATTCTTTCTTTCGAGAGGGAGTAATGTGCCCAACTTGGGTCCGATGGCTTGGCAATCCGACGACGGACATAGGTCATGGTAGGGCCTGGCCACGCTAGCGCCTCTCGCAAGCGGGACATTTTGAAAGGATAAACCGACTTCTTATTAATCGTCGTTTGGGGTGAAGGGTGAAACCAGGTACAGGGGCAAGCACCGAGCGAGCATCGTCACTTTCTTCTTTTAAATTTACACCAAATTTAACCGCAGCAAATCAGTCATCACTGGTGTCACGTCTATCAAAAGGAGTGAAATACTGGTCTCTGGACACCGTAAATCTTTATGATGGATCCCCCCTCGAAAGCTGTGTTGCCCCCGCTGATATCTGTTAAGTTTTCGCTTTCGTCTGCCATTCTGTCCAGAGATGTTCCCAAGATCCACGTCGTCGATCCTCACCCTCCTCCCCAAAAGTAGATATCAATTACTGGTTTTTAGTCAACTATGTGGTGTATTCGGCTTTTCAACTTTTGAGCTAAACATGTATGTGTTGTGAATGTTTTGTGAAACGTAGATAATGCATATTTTTTCGCAAGCTTTCGGACAAGCTCTGAGCATACAGTGTTTATGAATGTACCGCTACGAGGGCAAAGTACATCTTGAAGTAGGTAATGCAGTCATGGAGGTTTTGTAATTATGATAAAGGTTATGGAAAAGGTTCATAGAATAATATGATATATCCAAGCTTAAATGATTCAATATTGATGATACCTATCAGATAATGCACTCCTTTACACTGTCCAATACGTGACTTCGTTGCAGATGCAAGATCAAATGTACCTGTATTTGTTTACAAAGACTCAATTGATGTAATGTAAGTGATGAATTTACAGCCCAGTTCCGATATTCTACGTCTGAAAAATTATGCCTATACCTTTTCTTCCGTATCCTTCGAATGTCAATGCTCTAGATTAACAGGTGTATCTAAAAAGGAATTGAGCATGCTATAATGCTTACTTTTTACTGGGAATAAGGTTTCTGCTGTCGAATCAATCGCCTTTTCTCATCTCAAGCATCTGCAACGATCATTAACCATATACAGTTAATCGCTGGTTGAGGAGTGATGTTCTAAGTCTATTGAAAGAGCTTTGTTGACAAAGGGAAAACCTGAACCTTGTCACATTTTGTTGAAACAAACAAAACAAGCTTGAAAAACACATTCAGTGTATGCGCTCAAAAAATAAAGGACGAAGCACCTATGAAACAACACAAAAACCAGAAAATAATAAACAGTCATGCATGCAGAGCATGTAGTAATTTTAATCACGAATAATTATAATAGCCTTGATTTAATAAATAGCTCTTGGCAAATTAATTGTTATTCCCAACACTTGGAGGAAATAAACACAGCTAATTCCTGTCCACATCTCATCAATTTAAATCAATGTCTTGGGGCTCAGCACTGGCAAATCTGACCAACTAAGAAATGTACTAATTCAAAAAGCCTGAAAAACCTAGAACAAGTTTGGTTGGGAAATAATGTAACAGAACTAAAATTCTCGTTTCCTTTTTACCAGTGTTACCAGAGCCGATAATGTACCGGTTTGTTCAGCAGGCTTATCGGATTATTATTTTCAGGATTTTGATATTCAAACAGGCCCATACTGAAATTCAAAAATGTCGGTCAACTGTAGAAAACATGCGCATTATCGCAAGAAAATTCCCCGGAAAAATAGTTCGCAGAATAATATGCGCTTAGATTTGGGCCAATCGCGAGGGCAATGGTTCTCAAACACTGCACTTGGCTGTCGACTGTCCTTTGCAACCAGACACTGAGGATGCCGCTGACAAGAAATCAAGCTTGCAAATTGATTTGATTGACTCGATTTAAAAAAGATGTGCTGAATAATCTGAAAGAACCGGGGAACGAAGCCATGAATTACGCAGCCCTCGACCGCGCGGCCCAGCACGGGTGGCGGGCCCTCAAGTCCCACTTCCCGGTGGGACCCCGGAAGAAGAAGAAGTGCACGACCGGAGCTACTGTTCATGAATACCGAATTAGGCCTATGTATTGTATATATATATATATATATTTTGCAAAGTTTATTTCTTGATTAAAACGCATCTATTTCGAAAGGGTTCAAGGCCCCTGGCTTACCCCTGGAAAAGTACAGGTCTACGAGGGAGATGGCCAGCGGCCAGCAGCAAGCGAAATCGGGTAGAGTGCTAGTCAAACATCATTTACCCACTCGAAGATTCAGTCCAAACACGAATCGCTTATCCCTCGTCAGGGCCGGGCCGTTTACCGCTCACAGCCGCACGCACCGGCAGGGCCGGGTCAGTTCAACCGCGGCGCTACGCGGGGCGGTCACGCCCGCGCTTGCTGGGTTTTGCGCTGTTGCGGATGCCAAATTTCCAAGCATTCATTTATGGGCCTTACGTGCCTTTCAAAAGTGACCTATTTTGACTGGCATATCGTGCGACGCTATTATCATAATATTTTCAAAGGAGATTACAAATGGATCGACAGTCTGCCCAGTTATGGTGCCCGTATTTGTCTCCAAGCAGAGAGAATCGAGACACAACACCAGAACAAGACAGACATGATGTATGGCGACTGCATTGTAATGAAGTAAGAGGCAAGTTTGTCTTTCGGCTCGTGAAGTTGATTTTGCTCCAAACGAATTCGGCAACTCTGTAACAACATTGCCACTATATTTTGATTGAATAGTTAAGTTTAGTCTTAGGTTCAATATCTGCGGTATTGAATTTAAGTGTTGCCGTGTAAAACAAAACAGTTTTCGGGTGGCCACGAATAGCTAGTGTTTTAATCTGGAGATGCTTACCCCCACTGCCCAAACGTGCTTCTTGACAAGTTAGTCACTAAGTCCAAGGTGTACTCATACAAGGCAGCATGGGCCCGTAAACCTAAACATCAGGTAATACTGATGATGTTAGAAGTTTTTTTTCCTAATTGCACAACGTCGAGCCCGTAAATTGCATGCCGATCTTGTACGACTACAAATTTCCTTTGCTATTTTGACACCTAATTGCTGCTGATAGACCCGCAAACTTTTCGATTAAAAAGGTCAACTGGTGTATTTTGCGAGTTTAGCTTGAAACAAAAACAAAAAACAAGGGAATTTATAGAAGGGAAGAAAGAGAAAAAAAGGGAAAGAAAACAAATTGGCGGCTATCGTGAGTTCCACTCTCGACTAGCTGACAATAGTCTCTGGAATCAGTTATTTCATGTATTCCTTCGGGCAACAGTTCTTCAAATGCCAATTTCTGAAAACTGTGGACAAAAGTATCTAATACTCCACAGTAACGAGACAATTATGAAGGTATCAGATTTAGATTTCTGAGGAAATATCCCCAAGGCTGTGTGTTCAACAGGGGCATCGAGAAAAATACTCTGCCGGTGGCGTTCACAAAGGGAAGGACGACCCGAAATCTATAGGCCTATAAGGCACGCCAGCAGAATCAAAGCCGGGGAACAGTGAAGATTTAGCAATGCGGGATCGTCTCTGCAGAAACCTTAAGAGCAAACCCTAACTCCAGACGTCTTTCTCTGGAAAGACTAAAAGACTTTGGTGGCGTCCATTACAGAAAAAAAAATCGCTTCTCTTGTTGCTGTTCTTCGGTAGAAAGATTGGCTTACATGACTGCATGTATTTACAGACAATTTTTCAGAAGAACGGAGTTCATTCACCGCTTACTACTCTCAGGTTGGCGTAGTGTTTCTTTCCTTGCTTTCCACTTCTTGGGGCCTGGCTTCGAATCCGACTCGGTTCACATGTGTTTCCCCGAAACATTGATCCGGGGTTTTCCTCCCACCTCTAAACTCAACAGTTCTTCATTGTCTTCTTCACTTATTATCATCCTTTAATTGGGACTAAATGCGCTATTGAATGTTCAAATATAAATAAAACAAATTTGTGATTGTTGCACTGGAGGTTTAGGAGGTCGGTCGGGTCACAGCACTGGATAAAACTACATGCATTTTCTACTGCAGGAATGATGTCGACACGAAACTGCATTCTGGTTGTTTAGAATTGCGTTCTGTTACGAGTCATGAACAACAGTTATTTGTAGAGAGTGTGACATTATGTTTTAACTTAAAGACGACGGACAAGCCGCAGGCTCAAGCGTTGACTATGAGGAAGGAATAGCTTGATACGAAAGTTGTGTAATTAGGTTCGTTTGACATACAAAGAAAGACCGGAGAGTACCCGTACTGAATAACGATCATTATCTTATTAATTAACATTTTTGATATCGATTTTCAAACGTCATCTCCATTCAGGTTTGACTCTCACCCACTATTTCATAATTGTCAGAAACGGCAAACGTGCATTCTTGAGGGTTAGCCTGGTATACATACATACTTGGGTAATGTAGGTTTTCCCGGTTAATATCGCACTTGATAAAAAAACCAAATTTGCTTTTCCAATTCAACGCCATTCCCAGAGTGGAAAGAAAATGACGATAATAGGACGAAGAAGAATGCTTTGTTGGTGAATTACAATGATCTGAAAGCGAATTCTATAGTGGTGTTATTTCGAAATTAGAATCAACATTTGCGGCGAGTAATCCCTCTTTGACCAAATTAAACCTTTTCTTAAGCAATTTAAATAAAAGAAGTGCAAAATTAAGCATGAAAACCTATAGTTGTTTTGGTAATAGTCTGAAAGTCGTGTTTTCTAATTTCCCGGGTATTACGTGGCGGCCCTGTGGTAGAATCAAGTATGATAGGCAGATATCTGTTTGTTGTTTTGATTGATTTTTAATTTCATGTAGTCGACTTTTACAACCATAAGGCATAATTTGAAAATCAACATTATTAGTGGATTAATTGTAGAGTCCAACAGTCATTCAAAAACATCAGTCTTTCAGTCACCAAAAATTTAATGTTCTTTCAATTCCGCCCTTTTGGGCATCTTTCCTCGCCGCAGAAATGGTTCGACATGAGCTATGCGATCTTTAGATTTATACCACATTTTGGTTTACAGCAAAGTAGTTCCATGAATCATCTGTTTACGGAAGAAATATTAAAAGCGGCAACTCACCGAGTTCAATAAGTTATGGCTTTAACCTCAGGCTTTGGATGATACTTCATGATCAAAATGATTTTTTAAAACGCGTTTCACGATTTCAATCTGAATGGTCGCGAAAAAAATAAAGAGATAAAAAAATATAAACTATAAGCATGAATGGGCAGATGTGGGGAAATATATGATAAATAGATAATACTTCACGAAATGAGTTCAACGAGAGCACTCGATAATTGTCAGACCCCCTCCAAAAAAAGCCTTTGACCACTAACATTTTGGAATGTGAATCAGCCAGTCGGTTTCCCGTTTATCATCTTGAAGTTCTGTTGTCACTTGGACCACTGTCAGGGTTATTGTTGTCATTAAAAATTAACACATTTTTTTCACTGTAATACTCAAGCTTCTTCATCTTACTTTAAGTTTTATTTTAACCCCCCCCCAAAAAAAAAATGGGAAAATACCTTAATTCAGGCAGGTTCCAACATAATGATATTTGAAATATTCCTTTAAAACTCCCGGCCTTGATGCGTTCTCATCGATGACAATTACCCTTGGCCCCAGACAAAAGAAGCCTGCAGCTCAACCCTCTAGCCGAGGGGCCGGATCTCTCATCGACTCAGCCGAGTTTACCCGGGGCCTCTCACGGCACCGTCCCCCCGGCGCCGGCCCGCCTTGATGACTACACAGCGGCCGGCCCAAGCAAGAGGCGAAGGGAACGGCACCGCTCTAATCATAATATTAGTCTTGACTCGCTGGCTGTCCGCTCGGTGATATGAAACAATGGGGCCGGCAACGGTAATTAAAGAATCCGCTATGCTTGGCTTCTATCCTGTCAAGGCCTGCGCGCCAGGAAAACCTAAGGATGTAGGATACTTCTTTTAATCTCTCTCTCTCCCTTTTAACACTCGTAGAATTTTTAACAGAATCAGTTCAATCTCTGATGAGGATGTCGTTGAAGATGAGAATGATTCTTGCCCTCGGAACTCCTTCAAACTTTGATTAAAAAAACGTTAACTTTTCTGCAACAGGTTAACTTTTCTGCAACAGGTTAACTTTTCTGCAACAGGTTAACTTTTGTGCATACCTCACGATACTGCTGACCAAGCAATAATTAAAAAAAAGATGACACTTTTTTCTAGGGCTGGGTTGTTTACCATGCGGGGACTTAAGTACATTTATTAAAGTTTTTCGTTGAACTTTCGTGTGGTTGGGAAGTGGGAAGTTTGACTGTTTCAGTTTCAATTCCTCTTAAAAATGTACAATATAGTAAATTCATAATTCGCGAAAAAATGTCTTCATGGTCAAGTAAAAATTCAAGTCGCTCGAGGAGTTTCTCTGGAAAGAAATAACTCAGATATTGCACCACACTCGCATGCGTGAAGGTTCTTTAACTGAAGGTGGGCCTGCATTTTGAAGTTAAATACCCTTTGGTCTACCCGGCAAAGAGGGCACGCGTATACACGCAATATTCTCGACCGTGTTGTTACCTAAAGGAAAGTGGCTCCTAGATAGTCCTGGGATTGTGTGAAATTCTGCACGACATCATCATTGCAACCACGTACCCATACTACAAAACAGATCGGCCAACTTTTAGTTTCGATCTTATTTTCACCAAACGGCAGCATTAAAGTGCCGGAAATTGAAAAATTAGGAAATGTTGCCACTTGCAGTACCACCAACACACTGCTTAGGTTTCTAAAATATTCCTCTTGATGTTTACGAACCCACTACGACAGACCCATGGCTGATCTCGAATCGGAAAAGGGTTTGCTTCATTCACATTGCTTCTTTCTAAAAGGAACCAGTAATCCTCGATAGAACTTGAAACTGTGAGTTTTTAGCAAGCCGGTGATTCACGTGATAGTTTCAAGCCGTGTCATTCGCACGCGTCAGAAAGTTGGACAGATGACGAAGAGGAGAGGATCATGCGTGTTTGGTTTTCATCTTGAGCTTTTAGGGTAATGACGCAGCACAGTTTGTTGCCAACAGATGTTGCTGTCTCACGGAAACTGTTTTGATACTTTTTTTCTTCTCGGTTACGTGGTGGAGCTAACCATGTAGACTTACAGGCCAAAAAGAAGGGTCACCAAACTTTTGTTCGGGGCGGAGGTGCGCGAAAACCTTCGTAAACTCTGGAAAACTTTCAAACATAGGTCGTGGTCGAGAGACGACTAAGTGAAATGTTGTATGAGTGTATCCCTCATTCATTACCAAGCTGTGGCACGTGAGCAATATTTTACTGCAAAGACGCATCCCCCGATGCCACAGGTCAACTTGGGACATGTTATCTAAGCTTTCGTACAGAAAATTAAACTGTAAGAGTCCTGCTTCTGAAGTCCACAAAACCGTGAAATGCGGTCACAACTGCGTATGTAGCAAAGAACTTAAATGTCAAGCTACATACTCATAAGCGTACTCTGAAGTACGACATGGCTTATAGAACTAACTATTAAGGACGTCAAAGTGTTTCTTCATTCGTCAGTAATAACTAAGGCATTTCCCGTAGCGCTCGGGTAATTTCATACCGTGCGACATTGTTGACTAACCCTAACATTCACACACCCGTAACTCTGATACTTGCAAACTTGGGCGTGCACGTGTGGGCCCTGTTGTCGCCCCGTGATAATATACATTCAGGCGTCACAGCACATGAAGATGTTCACACGAGCATGCCAGTATGTACGCTCCTTGTGCGAGGCAAATCATCGGAGCTACACATCGACACATTGTTTTTAATAATTAAAAAAGAGCAGAAAAGATCCCAATCTGTTGGTCTGTTGAAGCACACTGTTTCTTGTTTACTTTATGTATGTATGCCAGGCTAGCAATTAAATGAAGAGACCCCACCCCCCCAAAAAAAATCGTTAGTTTCCAGCCTTGTCGAGCTGTACAGAAGACTTAAGCTGCACGCGGGTTCCCAATCCAGAATTTGTAAAGGGAATCAATCCCATAATTCAATAGGAATTTATGTTAATGAAGTCGTAATTATGGTGGACATTGACTTCACTTCTATCAGTAATCATCTTTATTTTATTTTAACGTAAATCAGTGAGCGTTCTGTGTCCATCCCACATCGCTTCAACTCCAAGATAAAGGAGGCAGGAACCAGGCCGTCGGCCCAGCATGCATGTTGTTTGTTACAATATCGGAAGGGTTCTTGTACACGGATCCAACCGGTACAAAAGCAAACGCATTGTAGGCCTATATGCATGCAGTGTCGAAAAGAGCTGGCTGTGGCTCAGCGTAACACACGGGTTTACGGGACGTTATACAGCCGGTCGCCACTGGCTTCCATGGGCGCATGTGCTACGTAAAGCTGTAGTCATAACATTCAGACACCGCCTTACTCAGTTTTACACGCTCTCCATGTTCAGCATGCGCCCCTAACCAAAGCGACTAGACTACTACAGTTTAGGATTTATATGTCCTAGAAGTAGAAACGATATACGTCTTATACTCATGCATCCAAAAGGTCAAGTGGATACGCTCTTTGTCAAGCAATTTCGGGGTCCGGGTTCGAGTCTCACCAATATCTTCCTGATTGTGTTTTTTCCGAGTACACTTTCGTTTCTGTTAATAAGCGAATATGACGAACTGCGTATTGAGGCTTAAAATACAGATTCTAATTTAATACACAACCACAAATCGTGTGCTTGTTCCCCCCAAAAATCTGCGGGACAGTTTTGCAAAGTCCAAGAAATGAGCTATAGGCCTACACGAAAATGCACTCTGCATGTGAACACACAAACAGAAATCCACTTGAGAAGAAAAAAAATGAGGTAAAATTGGCCCCCACCAGACTCACAAAAGAAAGTCTTTTAAACTATCTCAAAGCACATGACCAATGTTTATGTTGGCAAAAAACCTACACACAAACTGTATTTTTGAAATAAGAAATCGATTGTTTTTTCCTAAGAAAATTTGAACAGTCCAATTTCAGTAGGATTTTACAAAACACAACTTCAAAGAACAATTTAAGTGCATAGTCCCAAGATTGATGAGCTCTAGTGCAGTCTGTGAGGCTGCACTCCATTTTTTGTGTCATCTTCTTAATGATTTCGTCAATAATCATGCTCTGACGTCATTCGATGTTTTGTTTCCCCACTATGAACCCCTGTGACCGGTCTAACTTGTCAGTGTGTTCCATTGTGGAGGGATGGCTAAAAATAAACTAAGTGTCTGCGTCGCTGAGCTGCCGCATCTGCCGATTCGTAGAGAGTAAACACACACACACGGTCCCTTAATACGACAAACAAGGCAAGACGGATAACTCTTTTTAAAGGCAATCTCATAGCAATCTGTACTTCAAACATTATTTCTGCACAAATATTCAAACTGTTAGGAACTTTTAACTGTATAATAGAAAGACAGGATTCGGGAAATGCCGGATGCTAAATGCATGTCTTTCTATTTTCAAATAGAAATATAAATATAAATGGCAAGGTCACTTTCGAATTTTAATGGTTTCAGTTTGGTTTTATAACAGTATTACCAAAAATAATAGATCTATATGCTTTGCCCCAAGAGTTATTCGTATGGTTTTAAAGTCTTTTTTTAAGCACTTTCAGCCTTAAAATTTGTAAATTTTAGATTACATAGATGTAAACATTGTCGTTTCCAAAAACTCGCGAAAGACCCCTAAATTATCAAAATATGAACATCGTGAAAAGTATGGAAATATCCAAATTAACTCAAACATCAACGAAAGGGCCAAACAATTTCCAAAGCACTTAAGTGTATAAGAACGCTCAGTTTACTTGTGGCATTTCAAGATTAAATTTTACTAAGCCCTTTATCGAAATTTCGTGCTTACGGAACAGTGATGTTATCATTTTGCAAAGTAATTACAAATCACAAATTCTAAAATATAAATCAATTTCCAATGGGGTAAGAGTTTGTTTTTGCCCGTAATGCTATGGACACGCATGTGCGAATCTCAGTTTTGCGTCTGGCTTGTCATGAGCCGTAATCACCTGTACAGTAAAAGAGGCAAATTCAACCCGAACAAAAACCTCCGATCAAAAGATGTCCTGTGTTATTTAGCCACAGGGAAGCGCACGGGTGTTTGCAAGATTTTGCGCATCGTTGAAATATTGAGAGAATCCACGGCATCTGTATGTATTATTTTGCTTACATTTTTGCAGTAACTCTCCGCTGTTGTGTATACACACAAATCGCTCGCTTTGGAATTTCTTTTTAATCTACGCGTGCAGAATAGACTTGTATATTCTTGTATTCTTTACAGGTGTTCGCCATCTGGATCGGATCTATTCCCTCAAATTTCATATCAAAAATGAGGCGATTGTGTGAATTCATTGTGATTGCAAGCAGGATCCAATAAACATTACAACATGACCTGGCGATTTCAACCTTTATTTCCAGGTGTCTGTTAGTGGCCTCCCCAACCAGTATCTAGGCTTTTCCAGATTGTCGGTCCTTACCCAAAGTGGATTGTCATGTCAGATATTTCAAGAAATTTCAAGCAATCATAATGTTCCTCGTGGTTGAGCGATATGACGTTTGCAACCTTAGCCATCTGACGCTGTAATATAACTCAGCTCTCCCAAATACTGAAAGAACTACGTCCGATCCCACCGCTGGGTTAAAAAAAAAGAGCGCATGTAGTGTCGTTATGATACTTGAAGTCTTTGTGTACGTTTGTTACCTATGCTGGCTCGCAATTTAAATTTCATAGTTTTGGTGTCTTATTTTAGGCATGCATCTACACTACTGCCCCCTGGCAAAGATGAAAATAGTCAGTGTAGAATTCTTTCAGAGTCTGTAGACGCCATGAAGGGGTGGAATTCAATAGTCACTTGCGCGTTCCACTGTTTGTACGGGATCTATTTGAACAGACGAATCGGACAGAGAAGCGAATGGCGCTGAACTGAGAGGGAGAGAGATAGCGCGACGGCACGGTGGGGTTGCATAAGGGGGGAAGTCACGCACCCAGCGGGGCCAACTGATGATGGGGACGGGGAGAAGAGAAGGGGGCTTGACCCGCAGACTAAATGGTGCTCGGCGCGCGAGCAGTGATTACCGTCCCAACATTGTCATATAGCTTGCCTTGCCTCGCTCAACACCAAAGTCAACAACCGACTGCCTGTATTTATGAAATCTATCGGAGTGAACATCAGAAGATGAATACTCAAGAAGTTGGCAAAAAAGTTGAACCTACGGTCGGATCCCTTCCAAATAAAAAAAATAAAAAATCGCAGCCGATGTGTGTCATCAGGTTACATTGATCCACACGTACCATAGCGGATGTTTCAGGTACTTTCTCTTGTGCATTTGAAATTTCTTCCAAGCTCACCATGTGGGGTTTCGTGAAGTCATAAGATAACATTGTGTCAACAGAACTCAGGGCAAGGCAGTCTTTTATACTGCTCTCCTTAGAAAAAAATACATTCGGAAACAAGTCGCCCATGTTACAAGATATGCTTTGTGTATAACTTAGGCTCTATAGATGGCGCTCTCTCCTCGGCATAAAAGCAACAGTCGCCATGCTTCACTGTCAGAATGCTTCCATGTACATGTACTGTGCATGTACATTGTACAATGGACACAGACTGCTGCCTTCTTCCGAACCAACGTTACATTACCACTTTGAAAAGGAAGGCCTTTATCCATTTAATCTTCAAATTTGTTTGTTTGTTTTTCTCTTCGGCCTTATATTATTGCTCTTCTTTTATGTCTTTGGGTTGTCAAATTTTGCGACCAGAGAAATCATCTATTGATGGATATTGAACTTCTTAAATGCGATCTTGGTTCAGAAGGCCGTACAATTACTGTCTAGACGTCTTTCAAAATCTAGGAGTAAAGATTGCTCTATGTGTGGACGGAGGATGAATCGTTCAAAATGCAGTGGAAGGCAGTTTCAAAAGAGTATTCATCCCAATTTTATCAAGTCGAAAGTAGTGGTATTCTAATACTCAAAATGAAAAAAGAGATGTGTGTTGCAGATGTTAGGGCCCCACGTATCTCTCCGTGTGCTGACTTTCTTTAATCATTTTACTTTAGTTTTCGAGTTCTCATTTTCAAATGATTGCGAAACGAAAGCCCAAAACCACCTTTTAAATAAAAAGCTGGCAATTTTCTACTAAATTTCTACTAAGCTCGCAGTGCACAGAGGGAAGCCACGTTGCGCTACCGCTAACAATTATAAGACACCACTGTTCCTTCAAATTTACACGAAATCGTAAATTATCGGGGCGTACAGACCCGGCAGGAACTGTTCCGACGATTTTACTGCCAGTTCATGTTACATGTGCGTATGAGAAGAATTCCCATTGCCATTCTTACACGGCAATATGATATTTGATATTATTAAATCTGTCCTGTGGTATGGATGCTGTTGACAGATATAAGATCATTACTCAAACTGGAATTGATTAACTGGAGGGAACAATACGATATTGACTTTTTTGTTGAAATAGATTCACCAGGAACCTAAGTGCGATAATTTTTCGGACACAAATAAAACAGTGGTATTATATTTTCTGATACAGCGCACCATACAGTAAGCCTGCTCCTTTGTTATACATGTATTTTTTTATAAAGGGTGCAAACAAGAAATGTTCTGGAACTTAATCCCAAATTGTAACCTGCATGTCGATAATGTAACTTTCAACCTAACGCTTAAATTGAGGAATTGCGAGGTTATTACAACCGCCATTTTCAACACACTCAGAGGAAAAAAAAACATGTTTGCGTTTTCATTTTTTTTGTTTCTCGGCAAGGGGGGGGGCTGGACAAACTAACAAGTTTACACCGAAATCATTAAATATTTGTAATTTGTATTTAAATCGTTAAATCTTTGATGAATTGATGTATATAGTAAAGTGCTTCGTTTTAATCTTTTTGGTCAGTGGCAACAACGCATGTCCGAAAGGAAGGGAAAAACTACCCTTTTAGTAACAAACTTTACAGGATGTGATCGTGAATAACGTGCCCAAAGAGCCAAATTAAAGCTTCATGTTTCAGTGAATTGAAGACAATTGTGTGTTGTTTCTGTAGCAGCAATTGCCTCTGAATACGGGATTTTTTAGGTCAATTTTGGAAACCACCTTCCACCCGGTCACCCCCCCCCAAAAAAAATTAATATTTAACCATTTTTTCCCATGCTGGTAAATGAGCTGGGGAGTCCCCAAACGAACGACGAGATTTGACGGACACCGTGCCTGGCATTTACAACACCCTGTGGAACTCGTCTTAGTGAGGCACATTTTACCGAAGGTCTAATAGTGGTCGCTCGCCCGGTCCAGAAATTCAAAACCGGCTAATAATCAGAACTTAAGTAATTGTACCCGCGGGAAATCTTGGATTATTGCACTGGGTGGCCAGCCGCTAATCTCCAGAGGGCAAAGGTTATCGAAGCAATATTACTTTTTTTTTTAACCCACTCGTTCAATCTTTCAAACGGAGTACATTGCATTGTGTTTGTTGCACACAGGAATTCTAATTAGGAATTTTTTTTAGAAGGGAGAAGTTCTTCGTTGAATAGTGACTGTCATTTATCAAAATAAAAATGACAACAACAATAACCACCTGCGTTCAAGAGTAAAGTTCTTCCCCTCATATAACTGTAGATGCGTTACACAATTTAGAAAAAGCGTATTATGAGCTATATGGAACGCCATAAGAGCAAAGTGAAAATTATGTCAGGAAAAGTTTCAACTCTTTTTGGGCATATCGCTAACGTGGTTTTAGAGAAAAGTGATGACGCGTACATCTTTCTGTGCTCATGACCTTGAGGTGGTCGAACAAGGTCTACGCAGTGCACGGAGTACTATGTGCAGATGCAAGGGAGGAGGGTCGATCCCCACCATGCTCTGACCTCAAAAATAAATAACTGAATGAAAGAAAATTATGAAATAGCTTTATATTAATGAACAGCAAAAAGGGACATCCCCTGGAGGTCATTATTTGTACATCAGTAACAGAGCAATAAAGGACAGGACATTAAAGAATATGACGGGTCCGACTCTCCACACCGGAAAAAATTTCCTTGATCCGCCCCGAATGTTAAGGACTGACAATCGTTTTGGCTGCAATGGGACGGGTGGAAAAATTACGAGGAAGTTGCACACAATGAAGTAACCAGTGATGCACGGGTCAACTCCAAGAGAGGCTGAACTGGCAAACTCAAATCATAGCAGCCTGTACAGCGACGCCGAAGGGTGTTTGTTCGGAACCGGTCCCTTACGAGGCAAAAACAAGTGTTAATGATTTATAAAACGCCCTCTTGCGAGCACTTTAGGAACGTCTTGTGGTGTTTATTTTTGAAACAAATACGTGTTGATGTGTTGAAAATTTAGACACAATAGACACAAAAACACGTTTATTGGGTGGTATACTTTCTGAACATCGAAACACGTTTATTTCCAAAAACGTGCTTAATTTTGAACGGTTACATGTTTACAATTAACTCAAAGACGCTTTTATGATGGGCGTTGGTTTATACAGTGCACTTTTGTTACACTTGGTACCGTAACCTTTGCCTATTGCCATAGGACTTAGAAGTTAATGTCACGGAACCCCTAATGGATATTAACAGTGTGTCCGTAAATAAAGGCGTAGAGATTGTTTGTTAGTGCCCCCATGCAGACTTAGATATTCCAATGTTTACGTAGTCGTGTCTATTTCTACTATTGAGTTTTGGTTTGAACACTGAGCGCGCACGTTTTTTTTTTTTTTTTTTTTTTTTGAGTATGCTTCCCGAAAGCTAAGAAATATTTAAGGGACACGACACTTGTCTCGAATTTGTATTTACTGAACTAAAAAAAAATCGATGCCCAATTAACAATTAAGGATATGAAGCAACTGGCTGTGCGTCTTGCCCTAATTTCTAGATCATATAGCCCAGGCCTACACTGCTCTGCAAATTAGCACCGTGAGAAACATATTGAGAGATAGTTGCCCAACGTACATGATTAATGTGTGACAACGAGCCTAACCTAATCATCTGGCTACTCTTTCGACTCTTTCTTATGATTCCAATGATGATTTACACCTCTGCCAAAATGACATTGTGCGCCTTCAAATCATATCAAGTCTTGACAGTCCCACTATTCGAATTCCGGTCTTTATCCGCGATTGGGCATTTGCAGCCACTCTCCGTCAGTAAGAGGCTTCAGGACGGGACTAAGTGCACAGCTGCACTGATTCAGTATTGATCGCCATGTGTGATTTTGTCCGTGTGTCCTACCGTGAAAAAAAGTGAAGCAACGGGATTTGTTTAAGTTTTATCTCCGTGTTTTGGCTTCGAGCAGTTTGTTTAGGTTTTCGATGCTTTCAAGTGAAAACATGAAAATGATCTGTGAATTGAGTTTACTCCTACTTGACTTGAAAAAACCATAAGATTGTAATTGATGTTCTTGAGTTCTTGAGCAAGTGCCGCAAATTGAGGTTTAAACAACGAAAACGGAACCATAAGATTGTAATTTGGGTCCACAGGAATTGCAATATCTAATCTTTCCAACATTTCGAAGTCCGTATATTGAAGAAAGAGAAACCACACATCGTCACCAAAGTGCCAAATTTGGATGGGGACCTGTTGATTTTTAAGCCGCTAATCTTCCCCCTTAACCCCCCCCGGGACTCGGGAATGTTGCGCTCTGTATAACACTTCCCTCTCGAAACATGAGACCTTACTCCAGTTCTAAAACGACCCCAACCCACCATGTTTTTGCGTAATTGTTTCTTCAGTGACAAAGCGCTGGTTACCAGTTTCGCTAAGGTGGTTTCTCGTGCATATTGGACTGCAATTACAAAATAAATAAATAAAATCACTTTAAATGATTTCACATCAGCCCTTTGGCTAAATAGACCTACAGCCACTACCACGGAACTTGTGTAATAGGTTTTATCTTAGAAAAAACGTAGCTAAGGAGACCGTTAAATATTCCAGTCCCTTTGTACTGATGTCCCAGACAGAAAAGGCCAAACTTGGAATGTTGTCGGCGGCACGCACAAATGCATTTTCCCGCTGAATCGCATCAGATTTTGCAATGTCCCACGCGACGTCTATGCACAACGCAATCGAATGGGGCGGGATGGGGGTACCATGGCATGAGGATTCACCGTCTTCTCCTTCCACAACAACACAAAAGTCATTTAAAATATCGAACTTGATATCAGCTAAACCAAGACACAAGCAATTGCCGTGTCTATGGTAGAATCTCCACTCAGTATCTCGGGCTGTCTATACTGACAATCATTGCCGATTAATGGATCACTTCAGAAGTACTAATTGTCTTCTCTTTCAGTTCAAGCCAATTTAAGTGGCTGCCCTCTCTCCCTGTCAGATCTTGTTCGTGTATTATCTTAGTTTATCGAATAATAGAGAAAAAGGCGGAAAAATTAGGTTATGGTGACTGGACGGAGTGCCTTTAAAGCCAGCCAGGAACAACGGGCTCCCGAGGTGAGTGACCGCTGGTGATGAGGAGTTATTCTAGTTATGAGCTTCCGGACGAGGCTGAGAAATGGCCCCGTATTGACCTGGAATGACACGGCTTGACCCTGCCGCGATTTATGAACGTCAGCCATCGCCTCCGATGCGTCTGGTCAGATTACTAATTCCTAACAACACCGGCGGCCCGGCGATGTTTAATTTATGATGTTGTAATACGTGGTTTGTTTTCTTCGGGAAGGAGCAAGTTGGCGGGTATTTTGTATCGTTTGGGGAAAATGCCAGGCTTCACGATATAATCCACAGAGTTTGTACCAGGCCGATGTATTGCATGATGATGTCCTAGGGTCGGCGTGATGTTGAGATAGGTATGGAGTATATCGACATGAACCGCAGTTTGGAATTCAAGCTTGTATCGGTCGGGCCTGCTTCAGAATCATCTATCATATTGCTGTCAGTGTACATCAGCAAGATAAATTGCTCGGCGGAGAGAGTGGGGGGGGGTCGCCTTTTACATGGAATACAGGTTATTCAGTATCGCGAGATAATGATTTATGGCTCATTATCGGCACGAAAGGGCAGCGATTGCGGGAACTATGACATTATGTGAGGAGTGGGTGTGTGCCAGGGGTTTGTGGAGTAGAGCACGTCGGGGCTGGTACGGGTGCCGCACGGGCGAGCGTGTTCCCCTCTAGCGGAATATCGACACTTAACATGGGCCGTATTCCGAGATGGGCACAGTGGCGCCACAGGGGCAAACCGCTTATGCGTTGCTTGAACCAAATTCTGCGCTGTTTACAAGCTTGTAAGCCAAATGCTCATCTAGGATGGCTATCATCTGCTCATTGTTGAAATCGGTTGTTTGGTTTAGTTTGGTTTGATTTGGGTTTTTTTCTGTACGTTACCGGTATTATTTCTTTCTGTTTGGTGTGGGCTGTTCGAGTGTGCTTGTTTTGTCTTCTGTGGATGAATATGCATGAGGCATAGCAACCTCCCGTTGGAAAGTATATCAGCATATACTGACCGCCGATTGGTAAACAAAAAATACAGAAAAGAAAAACCTACCTAAACACACGGTGATTGCTTTGAACATTGCATAAACACTGCAGTTCTTGATGCGGAGTTTTGATAATTTCGTGTTGCTAGTTCAGATGGTATCTTGGCAGCTAAACAATCATGGCTCCATCAAAAGGAGTGACATAGTGGACAAGGAACTGCGACTAGAGCGGCTAAAGACACCAATTATACGAACATATATCTGACAGTTCCATATTTAAAGAAATACTCTTGAGGTAATAGCATGTGTTAGTTGCAAGTGGCTACATGACTTTAGGCTAACCCTTTTGCAAACTGAACTATGGGAACGTGACTAACACACTGGAGTCTGAGACTAATGTTTTTGGCAATGAATCATGAAAAAGCCCATGCACTTGCATTTTAAAATCAACTGCGGAAAGCTATTAAAAACACCATGCTTGCTCAACACCGATGGCCATCAATTAGCGCATTTGGGTACAACAAACACTCCAATTAATTTGATATTATCAGATGAAGAGGAAAAGGAAGATCACGAGTTTCAAAAGCAACATTAAAAAAGAAGACTTTTTGAACTGCAGAGCAACACACGTAGAAGGGGAAAGACTTCATGTAATTAAAGCCACTTCACCTAGTTAAAGGATAAACTGTAACAGCCCGGGTTGACATTATTATGATGGGGTCCACTGGCTGAAACCCTACCTGAGGTGAAGACTGATGCTTCCCCAACAAACCTAAGCCAATCAGAGCGCGCCGGCGGCTGCGCATAAGTGCCCGAGTCGCCACCAGCGCAGGCAGGACAGCAACCCATTAACAACCAACGCCGAAATATAGAAGGCCAAAAGAAGACGGAAGAAGAGAGGGAAAAAAAGAAAGGAAAAAAAAACCGCGTATGCATGACAAGAAAAGTCTCGGCGTGGCAACTAGGCCTGACATTCAGATGACAGGGGAAACCAAGCGCGGTTTAAAAGTTACAACTTGTCGGCTGGCAATCACTTCTAACCACTTGGATCTAGTGGATTAGGCGCAAGTGTTGGCTCGGAACTTTTTTTCACAAGACGAGGCTCAAGGCGAAGTACGTGCAGCGTTGGCAGTGCGTGTGTGTCGCCCGGGCTTGCTTGACTGGCTGGCTGGCTGTCAAGCACTAGTGGGTTTCCGCAAACGGTGGCTGATCTTTTCTCCTTTTCTCCCCCTTCGAGGAGGAAGATTTTTGGGGGGGGTCTGACGAATGGTTGACCTGGGCTGTACCGGTCGATCCCTAGCTCCGAACACCAGCAACGGCCTGGATCTGAGGTTATCCACCGGTGACATTAATCGGAGCTGCGAGATCGAGCAGTCGCTGACTATGGGTAAGTGAAGTAGCCGAGGCGCTGTGTTTGCTTAGCCGGCAGGGGCCGTGCGCTTTAAATGGCGATAACGAGAGGCGTGCGTGTCCTGAATGCCGTCCCTGCTCAATGGTCCGCTACGCGGCGTGCCATTACCGGATTTCACGGCCAGACATGAGACGGGTTGCGCGACAAGAAACCCACAAGGACAGAACAGAAAAAAAGTACTATCGTCCGGTACGAACCGGTCAATACCTCGCTCGGACGGCACGAATTCCATCTCAGACAGTTGCCGTGCGTGTAAAGAGAGGGGTAGATGGCGAATTGGGTGGGCGCTTGTTGTGAGTTTTTTCGTGCAGGTCCCGAGCCCAGGCACTTCAGAGGCTTGGAGACGGCGTTTTCCCAGCGCTGAGCCACCCCTGATCATCGCCTCACATTAAGTGCTGGGCACAAGTGCGTGGCTGCATATTCGCCCGGCCCTGGCACCTTTTGGCTATTTACCCAGGCTTCACCCTTCTCGTATCGCCCGGCCACGCGGATATGGAGTAACTGCGGTCCTATCTCATCTTCGTTAGTCTCCTATTAGTCGCCTCACAAGTGCCTTGCATCCTGTCAGCCGCGGCTAAAACGCTTGGCTGATCAATAATCAATTTCAGTTTTTCCGCTTCTGACATGGAGAAAACGCACACGGGGATCCCGTGTCAACCTGCTTGTAAGCAGGGTTGTCAAACGCTGTTTCGTATTCAGCAGGCACGGTATTTAGCTGGAATCCCACATCTTTTGGCAATGCAAGCTTAATTTCGAAGTGCAGTTTCAGAAATTGTATAAAAATGACGCGAATGTGGTAATCATGGCGCGAATGTGGTAATCATGCGACACATTTTAACTAGGGACCTCTCTATCTCCTTCTCTCTTGACTAATGTTTCCCTTCACAAGGAGTGAGAATGTGGAGTTTTGAATAAATAAATTCACAAATTGCAATGAAAATTATGCACGCATGCTAATTTTAAGTAGTTGAAGTAAAATATCTCCTCCTACTTACTGTGTTTAGGCCTATTACTGTCCTGTGAATTTATAAATGCAGTTAACAATGTACTTTTATCGATTTTATAGCAGCCATACTCCTATCTTCTTGCTCAGATTTTGATGTAAATAAATGCATTTTTGTTGTATGTACCGGTATAACAGAAATGCATTAAAAGTCGTTTCTTATTGCTAAATTAATATTGCTGATCAAAAAAAACTGTTTTCCTTTTTTTACTCATCCGGTTAAAGGATTCGTGCCAATCACTGCGACTTCTTGATCGTGTGGGCTTGAAGTTCATCTTGGTAGCATTTTTTAATGATTTTTTTTTTTACATTTTATTTTGCATTGACGTGAGAAGAGGAAATGGGCGGTTTATTTGAAATTATGAGATTACCAAAGTATACTGAATGAGAACTTGCTCCAGACAATTATCGAAAGCTTAAATATCTTCTGAATCACCCAGCACAACAAAATTAAAATCCAAACTTAAGTCTCGTGAAAATTGTCGCAACGTATCACTCAGGAGTGCTACATTATAGGCAATTCACTTTCGCCTTAGGCTCTTAGCACATGTCCGTTGCTGCATGACACTGCCCTGGTTCTTTCTCCTTGCTCGGGGAGTGTTCTCGTCAGCGCAGATACGAAATGAATTCTGACAGGGACAGGAAACTGTAATTCTCGGGGACTTGTCGAGCCTTCCTTCCACTCATAACACCTTTCCCTATTACTGCAGAGAACCTACCTGTCCACTTTGGAATTCTGCTGTCGGGAAAAAAGCCCTTGGCATCGTTGTGCGCAGTGCAACAGACAGAGCCTTTGCCAAGGAAGATAAATTAACCGAGTGTTAAATTTGACAGTAAAACTCAATCTGCAGATGTCGTATCGGGTATTACTATGTTCAGCATCTTGCTCCAAGGGATATTAGTTGTGACTTTTGTGGCGACGCAATTAAACTGATTCTAATCGCTGAGGCTCTTAGTCACGCGTAAATTATCTACTGGAAATTGTCAATACAAGGGTCAGAGAGATCTAAATGTACGGTTCATGTCCGGATTTCCCTTCCTTACTCATCTCAATGTGATCGTGTTTACTCAAAATGAGGAGAATGCTGAATGTATTATGTCACATCCCATTAATTCATTGACTTCATTCCTGCTAGCATGATGCCATTACACGGAAAAGCCGGCCTTTTTCGAGGGAAACTTCAAATTTGCAAATAATGTGCAGGCCTGTGCTAATATTTGTCCGCTAAGATTGTGGTAACAGGACTAGGTTTGTTTAGAAAGCAAGCAAGCTAATTTCATTGCTAGATACTGAATTCATGTTCACCTTCAGGAAAAGCAAAGCCTGGCACTTACCACTCGTGTAACATTATTTCAGCTGCATATGTTATTTAGGACTAGATTCAACTTATACATTTAGTCAAGCCCATCGGTAGTCCTTTCACAGGATCTGTCGTATTAAAGTTTAGGGTTGAACAATGACAAAGGAATGCTTTTGTCACAGCTCATTTGAATAGCTTGCGACTTGGCTTAAGACTAAATGACTTGTGAAGGACTTGCACTACTTCTGATTGACTCGACTACAACACAGTACAATTCAGTTTTGTTTTGTTAACATTTTTGTTTAAATTAATGGAGACCATATACGGCCGAGGTAGGGAACTTGCCCGCAAAAAGGACGTCGAAATCTGTTACCATTACACCGTGCGGATGAACCACCAGACGTAGGAACCAATTACCCGTTGCGTGAAAAATGATGCCGACGTGAAAAATGGGCCAGGATGCTCAGCACAAACACATGACCTCGATGATAAAGGTGGCGGAAAGACGAGGGCAGGTCAGGCGACAGCAAAGAGAAAGTAACCAATCGGCCAAAATTTACAGCCAACCGCAGAAGGATGGAGGCTAGACCGAACACACCTTTGTTTAGAATTGGGCCTTAAAGAACCTACAAATTGCATAAATCCTTATACTAATGTGTTTCCTCTTGGCAACAGTGATGGCAAAAAAGAGTACTTCACGGCTAAACGTTTAAGCCTGGAGTCATAACAAAGCTGACTGGTTTATGATAAGTCCAACTAATATTAAGCACGAATAATGACTGATTTTCAGTTATTTTGGGTAATGCAGAGTACAGTCCAGATCAAAGTACACGCCCCGCAACACACAACAATTTTAGCAAAAGTCAAGAACAGATGGCATTGTAGATCTCCCTTTTTTAGTTAAAGAAACAAGCTGCTTATTTCGTAGTCTAAGAATGTCTTTCACACTCAGATAAATAATGGCGCAGGACGTAACTTGCCGAATACGCAGAATATAAAGAAAAATGAGTCGTTTGAGCATTTAGTATTCTTTCCTTATTTTCTTTCCTTCGTTTCTATTTTGGTCAGTTGTGGAGGACTCACGCGACAGACTATCACCGTCGTCACAATGTAAACATAATAACTGACCTCAATGTGAGTAATAATTTCGCTATGCATCATTTCCTATAAAAATAACAACTCTGTCGGGCGTAGATTTATGCCTTTGAAATTGTAGACAAGCTGCAGTATGTAACATCGACGGAAGATTGACGTCTTTTTCACTGTCGTTGTGGGAAATCAATTTTCCATTCTGATGCTAATACTATGACCTTTTGAAAGTCATATTTCAAAATTTGCCTCCGAAGCGGTACACAGTCAGCAATAAACAAACTGCGGATACTTTGTTCCATGGATCGAACCCCCCCCCCATGTCATTAGAATCGTCATATCTTGTGGCCGGTTCATACTACAGGCGATTGTGAAAGCGACGCGAATTTGACGTTCCAAAAGATTTGCAACGAAATTCCGCTCGAGTTGAAATGCGGTTAACTAGTGCGATTTCGCACCACGAATATTGGCTCTGAAGTTGTTTTCCTATGAAGATTTTGGTTAAATTATAAGCTGACATACACGCGGGAACTGATAAAAAATGGATAAAAAATGTGCTGAGTTCAAATAGGGTAAAACTCAACATGAACAGTGTCTGATTGCAGTGCCGTTCCCTTGGTTTGTTATTGCATTCTTACCTCTTGACGAGTTTTTTTTTTTAACTTATTCAAGCATTTAATTCTTAACGGAAAATATTTGAATTTTTCCCTCTGGACCTTAGGTGAACCATCCATCAAACAAACAAAAAATGAAAAACAAACAATGCTTTTGGTACAACATTATTTTGTTTCTGTGCTTTACCTCTGTGTTGTAATTTGGATTGGATGTGTATATTTACTTTTCAAGACGTCTCATTTGTGGAAATATTAAGATTGAAAATGTCCAAGACTGAATTAGATTTTAACATAATGTGCACTCACCCAAAACCAAAACAAAATGGGCAGAGCCGTTTTCTAACCCATTGTCGAGTAAATCCTTCGTGTTCAAAATCTGTGATGGCCCCCTGTGTTTTTTTGGAATTCCTAACACGTCCTGTTCTTGGCCAACTCGCTTGCATGCATTCTCCATTCGCGCGCCAGCCATGGAGAAACTAAACTTGTTGAGCTCCCTGGGTCCTCATTGACCCCGAAAGGACTGAATCAGGTCCCGCGGACTCAAGGACCTCAAACCAGAGCAAGGAAGAACCGCGCTCTCTTCTTTCTTTCATTATTGAGACGTGCGGCAACTACACGAAATTCTGGCCACGCCGCACCTACTCACTCCACATCCAATTTGCCGTCGTATGGCATGCTTCTTACCCGTGACTGTCCAACTGCTGCCGTGACCGCGTGTCGGTGATTCTCTCCACGGTTTCCGCGGGGAAGGAGAGACGAAAAGACGAAGGCAAGCCGGCGCGCATACTCTAGCCAAGGCCGGCCTCGATCTTCCCGGGCGCCCGAGGCCGAGCATATACCAGCTCCAAAATATAGATCGTCGGAACACCGACTACAGCCGTTAATTGAGAATCTCAGCTTTGATTATTGGGCGATCTCGGCGGTGCTCAAATCTAAAGATTCACAGCGGAAAGAAGTGGGCAAAATCGTTTAATTTCTTTTGTTTATATAGCCACTTACCCGACGGGCTCCCGATGCGGTGATGATAAAGAAGATAGAGAGGGAGAAGAAAAACATGTCGTTGGCAAACCGTGGCGGCCACGCCGTGGCAAGACACGGCTTGCTGAGCCAAACAACCTGCGATCATTACCCAACTAGCTGCAGGGGCCAGAACCTCTCTCACACTCTCATACCGGACCAAACCCGTGGGCCAGATCCCGCCAAAAGTACCCTCCCTTCCTTGTTTTGCTGGTTTTAATAGGTGAAATTATTCGGGCACCATGCTCTTTTTCCACTCTTATCAGTGCTGGCCCGTACGGACGGCCGCACGGACGGCTGGAAGGGAGGCGCTGATCGGCCACTTATCGGCTGGTTTTGCTACCCACCGAATATTTTAATTAGGCTCATTATTATTCATTTGACTGGGAGAAGGAAAAAAGAGAAAAGGGAATATGGGAGGGAGAGGATCAGAGAGAGAAAAAAACCAACAACAAACTTTCCCGCGAGGTAACTTAATAATGCACCCCCGTAAGTGGGTTTTGTGAAGAACAATTGATATTTTAGCCGCCTTGCCATGCTTTTTGATCTGAAAAGGGTACGGGACGAGGTGGAGTTTTTTTGTTATTGGCATGCATTTTCATGAGTGATGATGGTGACACCATATTGCCGCCCTCATCCCACCGCATGCACACTTGAAAGTACAGCCAACGTCGGTTCGCAACTTGCATAATAACTCTCGGCAAACACGCGGGGCCAGGCCTTCAGCTTGTCGCATCTCAGAGGGGTGTCTATAGTGCGTGCTGCTGTGGCGGTTCCGCATTGTCCGTGACGTTCACTTCTGGAACGGGAACGGCGTTCGACGTTTGCCCAAGCGATACCATCACATAACCTCCTCCATTCTCTTCACTTCCCTCCCATGTGTTATTGAGCTGGCCTCACCCACCATCAAGCGCCCTCGCATTTTCACAGCTCCTATAGGGCCCAGATATAGTTGTGTTTCGACCTGCAGCCAACGGAAAATCAATGGCAGTTTTGGATCGCCGCTAGTGTTTGGGTGCATCGGAAATGTAATTCACGTTGATCAAACACACCGCTGTCACTCTAATGGTGCACTCAACGCGCCCGCAGCAAAAGCCGCCGCTCGAGCGTCGCAACGCCAGTTGCTTTAGCAAACGCTCCCCTGCCTCGACTTGCCTCGCTCCCCCTCTTCCACGCTCACAATACTAATACGAAAGTAATGGCTTTTTACGGGATGTTCCCCGCAGAGCAAACATTCGGCGAGGTGAACCAGCTCGGCGGAGTGTTTGTGAACGGCCGGCCACTGCCCAACGCGATCCGGTTGCGGATCGTGGAGCTGGCCCAGCTCGGCATCCGTCCCTGCGACATCAGCCGTCAGCTCCGGGTCTCCCACGGGTGCGTCAGCAAGATCTTAGCGCGCTACAACGAGACCGGCTCCATCCTGCCCGGCGCCATCGGCGGCAGCAAGCCCCGGGTGACCACCCCCAACGTGGTCAAGAAGATCCGTGACTACAAGCAGCGGGACCCGGGCATCTTCGCCTGGGAGATACGGGACAAGCTGCTGGCTGAGGGCGTCTGCGACAAGTACAATGTGCCGTCTGTCAGCTCCATCAGCCGGATCCTTCGCAACAAGATTGGCAACAGCACCCTGACCCATCTCCAGCATGTCTACGATCCAACCAAGGACTCTCACAGGTCTCTCTACAGCCCAATATACTCGTACCCTTGCCCATCCCCAGCTAACTCGAAAGCGGCCATGGTGGCGGCTGCAGCCGGTCCCTGTGGTCCAATGCGACATTGTCACTGGCCCTCCTCACACACCGTCAATGACATATTGGGATTCCGATACCCTGGAACGGGCGACCCACACGGATCAGGTGAGACATTACTTTCATTCTTCCCTTAGTTTTACCAGTCTATTTTACATTTCAATGTTTTCTTCTATTGGGTCTGTTTTGCCATTACAACAATAAAAAAAGTAACAGAAAAAGTGCCAGGAAAAGAAAAGTTGACCAGAAAACTGGTTATAATTCCAAATATACCATTACAAAAATAAGACATGAATGAAAAATGGAAAAGTAAACACTGAAAGGAATACCAAAAGTACGATAAATCTACACGACAGATAATTACATATAACTTTGGAAGGCGACAAGAAAAAGTCACAGCCCAATGCGTGGTCCGTACATGATTGTCTCTGTAACCGGCACCGTAACTGAATGCCTTGATGAGTTGCTCTACTGAAACACTGATCGGTATTTTGTTACCTAATGTCTCCCACGAGCGGGGCGGATTCGTTTTCTAAATCAGCACCCAAAGCATAGGACCCAGCGGGAACAGGGGGCCCTAGACGGAGACACCCCCGCTGTACAAACTCTGGCACCTTGACCTCCATCTGGTATACAGGGGGGTCTTTTGAGCGCCCTGTCGTTGCGTCATGAGATGTGACGGCCCCTGATGAGCTTATCACAATACCCCGTGTTTTGGGTCGCTGAGAAGCGGTAAGGCAAGACAAACACGCGGGCAGGGGGTCCGGGGTGGTGGGCGGGGGCGGTGCTTACCTCCCATCTATGGATGGGTTTTACAGCTCCTAAACGATATACTGGCATTCTTATTAACAGACTAAACACCACCATATCACAACGACTCCATTGTTTGTATTTGGGCATTACGTTCACCACATTATTGGTTCTGCAATTATAACGAGCTTATTTTCATGCTATTTGAGTGATTTTGGAAGTGTTAGTCTGTTTTAAATACCACAAAGGGTGGCCTTTATTTTTTTAAGGAAGGATGCCTTGAAACTAAGCAAGTATGTTGAGTTGAGATACCAGTATCCAAACAATCCTTGAAAATTGGATCTAAAGTGTGATCACAGTCTGAAGGAAATAATGGTAATGTTGCCGTTCCCTTGTTCATTTTGAAAACACAGACGCGGTAGCTATGCAGCCATTTAGTATCTTTGCCCTTGAACTGCGATGTCTTTAGCTACACACAGCACATAAAATGGAACAACGTTACCGTCCATTTTTGCATCTAGGCCTCACCAGAAAAAGCCCTTTGCGAAAAAAAGTAGCACGCATACAGATATTTTTTAAAAGGTGTGTTGAATTTAAAAAGAGCCCACTCACCTGAATGCTCGAGCCGTCAAGTCTTGAGGTGGTATCGGGTACGTATCATGGCTCCCTCTTCATGACATTTTATCCAGGGCGTCTGATAGTGAAATTAATTGGCATAATAAATAAGCCTGCTCGAACATCGATTAATAATTGGTGACCCAATGAGAACTTGAGAGCAAAAAAGGTCCGCTGTCCCTGTGCTTTACCGGCCAGACGACTTCATTTTTGTTGTTTGTACATGTACGTTACGTTCTTTCGTCTAATCTGAGTAAAGGTTGGAATTATTTGTTTGTTTTTTTGTGACTGGTAAATGTGACGCTTGAATAACTTTCAAAAACACGCACAAGTTTCTGTAGAAACGACAACTTTTCAAAAGACAAACAAATACAGACCTATAATGGGTGTCAGGAACAATTGTATACAGCGCTATTCAATTAAGTCGAACATCGGTAATTTAAAGCGAAAATTTGCACAGATTTTCGTAAGAAACTGGTTCTCAGATGCCAAAGGTGGCACCTTTGTTTCTACCAAAGCTGGCGCAAGATTTTACCTTTGTCAGTAAGGTGTAACATTAATCTACCTGTATCTGCCTCAATGATGGTACCTCTATCTCTTCTTGCCCAAAGCTCCCCTATTGGGTATGTAAGAACTAAACAACAGGCCAATCATGGCATGATTTGTCGATGCAGATTCGCTTTTGGACCACCCACTGCTTGTTTTATGATGCAATGGAACTTTAAACATCCAAATTTATCATAGGCACATAAGCAAGAACATTAGCATAGTGCAATAATGAAGTAAGGTTTTAAAAAAAATACATTATTACGATATTTAAACTGACATTATTATGTCTTTTGGCCCCCTTGCGAAGGATGCAGGGAAAAACTCCTGGTATTCAAGGTAACTTTCTTTACAGTAAAGGGGAGAAAATACCGGACTAGTAGTTTTCATTACGGGAAGTTGTAATGAACATTTTTTTCCGTTAATTCGGAATCATTATTACAGCATAATGACGTGAGTAATATGGCTGTCTAAGAATACACATGATTTCATAAGTTAATACCAAATGATTTCGTGATGAACGAATTATTTGGCTGGTCAAATGAGTGGCGGATGTTTCCCTGACCCTGTGATTGCCAGTTGAGCCATCCGCATTGCCGAACAGCGTAAAATAGAGAAGTCTCGAGCAGGAACGAAATTCACGGAACGGTTGATCTCGGACATTGTGTCACTCGATAACAATACGTCTCTAGAGCATGGACGGACTAGAACCGACCGACTCCCCCCCCCTTCAAAATTCATCGCATCCTCGGAAAGGCGTTAATTTCCCCTCATAAAAAAGGAACATAATATCTCTTCAAACATCGCATGAATATATCAGGCCCTCCTCGTCTCCATTGTGGTGCAAATTCGGTCTTACATTTGGGCCATTTTATTGGCAATTTCATCGGGCCTCTCGAGGCCCTGGAGTCGGGGTCCCGGCCCGTCGAAAGTCAGCTCGACGGCCGTGAAGTAGGTAACACTACACGTGCCGCGGCTGTTGCGCAAACACGAGAAAAAAGGGGGGTCGACTCAATTAGAAAAGTCAACGAATTAAATCATGAAAAAGCAATGATACCGGCCTGTGGAGTCGGTAGGGAAGCAAAAGCTGACAGGAAATGCGCGCCAAAATAGCAGGGGGGGGGTTACATCCCAGACTCGTGTATTATTCTGTCTCAGGTTGACTCGTACTTCTTGGCTTGTCTATATAGTGGTGGTCGAATTGTGATGCAGCGACCTGCACGTTGCTTGGAGTTCTGTTTTGAACTATAACCTCTGCTTTCCATTTGCCATGAATTCGGATTCATCCCTATCTTTTTATTGCTAAGCAAGAAACCCTTCACCACACCAACGTCACTGCTCTTAATTAATGACCTACTCGTGCGCTTAAATCTTCCTCATCGCATGCACATTAGACATTCCAATGCAACAGAAAATTTGAAGTAGCAAGTATATACACGTTCCAACTTCGGTTGTCAACCGACCCTGCCCGGCGACCCAATGCAATGTGCCCGGGAGATGTTGTTAGAAAGCCCCACACTCTTACCGCTAAGTACCCATCCCCGGTCGATCAAGCCGACCGGGTTTTTCCTGTCTGCTCTTGCCTCTTTTTCTTGTTGAACAAGGAGGGCCGTAAGATCAGCCCCCTCAAAACAAAAACAAATAAATGTCAGTGCCGATCGCGGACTTCCCTTTTCTCCCCGTGTCTTGGATAATAGCCACACTCTGCATACGCCTGATTTTTCTCCCAGTAATTATTTCTGAGGCGATCTTGTCATACACCTGCCAGGGGCTGCCCAGGCCGGTTCTTTTAGAGCGCGTCCATGCACCAGTAATATTCAGGGGGGTATGGCCGCTCACGTCACACGCTACACACTGGATCCTGACCAGTCGCGGTACAAGATTCGTGGGTCAATATTAAAAACCTTACACCGGCACTCTCGCCTTATTTGCTTGTTTAGTTCAGGTCGATTAAGATTTTCAGATCTGAGAACACGGCGAGGGTAAAGTGGGAGGAAAATGAGGCCAAGAAGACTTGCTTAGTTTCTCCCCCAGACAGACATTCGGCGGGGGGAATCAAGTCGTCAGCATTTAGTTGAAGTTCGCCGGCACTTCTTTTTTTTCTGTGGTCCCGACTGCCCTACCTGGCCAAGCTGCTTTATTCCCCAGCGAGATGTCAAGTGCACGGCAAATACATTACTGTCCAAATTGGAGTAGATATTCCATTACTATACGTACCACCTATAGGCTCGTTGTGTGGCTGCCGCCTTTTGTTACAGTGTGCGGCTCACTCCTTCCCAACATATGCATCCATTTTCGGTCTTGAATCGAACCCTCCTTCCCCAATAAGAATGACAATGTCACGCGGGTCGAGTGCCAGCTCACCCAGTATTTGGTCAATAAAAAGACAAAAGTTGCAAAAATCCGAGCGATCGACTACTTAACCTAAATTCTCACCACGCCGTCATCTTTCGGCGTGAGTTGGCCCCCTACCGCACAGGTTCCCAGTACTCACATTATGTTTAATTCATTGTATGCATGATTGAATCATGTACACAACGGCTTTGAAACCAAATTCACAATTTACTCATTTTCTGTGAATATGTGATTCACAATATGTCATTGTAAGAACTTAAGTTTAATCCGTGAAGTTAATGAGAAGATAAAAAATGGGTTTAGCAATGATGGGCTCTGCTATTTTAATGGACGATTGGTATAGTGGTCAAGTTGAATAAAATTTGACCAAATGCCGAGATTTTTTCCCCAGAAGTATATGCACTCGATACTTCAACCAACATATTTGGCACTCAAATGTCCTCTTGTTTCTTATTAATGGTTACGGTTAATTTAGAGCTTGATAGTTACAGTCACCAAGAGAGATACTCTTCTGTAACATCACAATCCCATCACACTTCCCTTCCATCCTCATCGTATTCCTTGTAAAACAAGTACATGCAAACGGACCACCATTTGGCTTTTTTCAGCAAACCACTCGGTACCTGACAGCTACAACGGGGCTACACCACTCACAGTAGCTGTAACTGGTCATGTACAATTGGGCTTGATTTCAATCTCAATTTGGAAATCCTACACAACATTCGCTGCACGCACAGTTTCATGCCAGCACCTTCAAGACGAATATTGAGCGGGAGCCGTGATTCTAGACTGAAAATTCCAGTACCATTTGAGACAATGCAGCGTTGATAAAAATGCCCTATTCTTTTTTTTTTTTTTTTTTGCTTTCATTTCTGGAGTTACTTTAATTAAAGTAAAATCTTGAACAAGCTCCTGGGAGACTTAAGTACATACTAAACATATGTCTTACCCTTTCATTCTCTGGGGGCGGGGACTTTTCACCGAATTGGGGAGGCTAGAGAGATACCACAGTGACATCATTTCAGTTGTACTCGGCGACTGCTGTTTGAAGAATCATGTACGACTGACCTGGAAACTTTTTTCAAGATTGTCTCTAGACTATTTTACATACCGAGGGAAATTGAAACAGAAAGAGAAATTCACTGAAAAATAAATGTCGACAAAAAATGACGAGAAAAGAAACACCAACGTTGAATATCAGATGCCAACAATAAGTTTGTACTAAAAATTTAATCATGCTTCTCATTTTCTTCGGAGTCGGTCTCTCTGTTTACATTTTACACATTCTCCAAAACGGGTAAACTGCCACCCCATCTCCTGCCTAAAGTTATCCAAAATAACACCTGCTGACGCTATTGGATAGTTCTTTCCCAACAAAAGGATAAAAGAAAATCATTTAATACTTTTTGGATGCATGTATTGTTTGCTGTAATGCAGTTAGGTTGCGACATTGCGCTCTTCCGTTACCTGATATCTCTGCCTTTTCAGGAAGCTTTGCGGAAACATGCCCTACACACGCACGGTTATTTATTCTTCATTTTCCTTTTCTGGGGCCATCGGCCAAAAGTGTTATACGGTCAATTGAGGACAATAAACCGCAGTCGTTTTCCATTCGAGAACAACAGTGGCCTGGCTAGTTAACAACTTATTCCTACTAATCAGAGGGTCTGGGCTATTGATAAAATCTATAGTCCTAGATAGAAGTCTGTGCACGGTTGCCAAATGACAGCTTCAAAAATGAGCCTGTGAACCTTTTCACAACATTCAATTGTAGAATTAGCACCCTGGCAGGGTGGCTGGCCGTCAGCACAAAGTACAAGGATAATTCACAAAGTGTTAAAAGTCCCACGCACCTATCAGAATACTAAATAATAATACAAGTACTACTAAATACGAAATGAAAATACAACCTTATTTAAACGCAATAGGACAAATACCCATTTTGAAAGAATTGAAGTAAACTGGGAAACCAATCAAAAGGTGATATTTCTGTAAAGTTTGACCCCCTACAAATTGTAGGCAAAACGAGAGTGGTCTATAGAACTTGCTGAGTGTGCTCATGACTCAGGCAGCAACCTCGCAGATCCATTCGGACTTCACGCGAGACTTCATTTCCATTATCAGGAGGAAGAAAAAAAAACTTGACAGGACGGCCATCTTGTCGCGTGCGGTTTCTCTACTGCTAATCACCACGCCAGTCTTTGACTTGTAACCCCATTTTTTGTTGAATGGCGCCCATCATGTTCGCATTACATACTCCAGCGGGTTAGTGATGAATAGAACCCCCTTTCACCCTCTACTGTTGATACGCTGTCGCTAACATATCAGAGTCAATTCCGATCGGTCTACTAACCGCTGTAACTTCATTCGTACACCTCCACCCTCTCCCCTCCGGGCAATGAATGTCTAATGACGCGGGCAAGGTTCGTCGCTGTGCAGTGTGCACATCATCTCGCATGTCCAACAATTGTCAGTAATTAACCCTATTAATCAGACCCCTGTCGATGATTACAACATGACGTGGTATTTCTGCATGGGCGCCGACGACACCAAAACCAATGTTTTGGATAGTAACCATGGAATCTTTACCCCACGCCGGCCAAGCGTGGTTGTCGGTTCCACGCTTAAGCGAAGCAAGGCGGGATCTTGAAATTAAGTTTTTGCATGATGGTCTCTTTTTTCTGTAATCGTTTAATTCAACCTGGTTTCCAGCACGTTAGCGGTAATGATGGACACCCTAACGAAGCGAGATATCCTAAATTAAATACAGCACGGTGGGCGTCATCGCTGAGCGCTCTCAATCCGAAACGGGCATGCGCAGAAGGGGAATGACCGCGAGTGAACTCCGATGAATCCGCCCTTGGTCTGACAAATTTGTTGCAGTGTGTGCGTGCAAGCGCGAATTCATATGTCTTCCTTACTTTTCCCTTGGTCCATGTCAAGTTTTATGGGTGTTTGCTGGTACTTTAACTCCTCAGCAGAAAATGGGGGTCCCAAAGCGGATGCCAGCGGAATTCGAACGGGGCCGGTGGTAGACTGGCACCCGTTTAAAGTTCTAAATCTAAGCCCTTTGGATAAGGACGTCTGGTATTGGCCACCAGACTCTACGCAGCTAGTTAGACGAGGAAACCAGATTAAGATTATCACAGAGCATCCCGGAGAGGAAACACCGCCGACAGTTTTCTTGATTATCAATTTTGGGGGTAGTAGAGAGAAAAAAAGAAAAAAAACTTGTTTCTCTGTCATTGCCGGTTGAGAAATTAGGCCAACGCCGGGTCAATGACACGGCGTCACATCTGGGCGGGTTCGGGGGTGAGACTGGTCGAGGCAGCCGTGGGGCCGATGACGCGATGACAGGCAAGTTGCCACTCGGTGTTGCAGCGGGCCATGGTGCGGCCCCGCCATGCATGTGTGCCAGCCCAAGTTGCAATGGGTAACCCATGTAGCATGTGTACCAAGCTAACCGTGCACTGACAAGAATGGGAAGCAGGTTTCTGGTAGTCGAGCCCCGCCAACTGTATGTCCTTGGGGGTAAAAAAAGAGAGAAAAAGAAAGCCTGATGGATATTTCCTTAAACGAGTATGTAATCTTTCCCTAATCATGCCACGCCGCTTTGGTTTCCTCCTTCATAGTGAGATGACAGGGAAACACAACTTGATCAGGGTTATTTGATGATGAATAGACACCTCTGCGTGCTCGACCGTGACCCCTCGGGTGGGCGTGTCCCAGAGTGATAGACAAGACGCCTCTCACAATCAGAGAATTTGTTTTCTTCTTCACTTTGTGTCTCATCCGTCATCTCAAAGAGACATTGACATGTTACAAACTGATGACGCACCACATTTTGAAGCTGTACAATTTTCAACAGCGTGGGGCATGGTTGTGAATAAACCTTTGTCCACATCGTGTTAAATCTGTGGTTATACCTTACCCAAAAAGTAATACAGGATAAAGAGTCGTGTTTTCTGTAAGTCAT
Source organism: Acanthaster planci (assembly GCF_054643075.1). Lineage (NCBI taxonomy): Eukaryota > Metazoa > Echinodermata > Asteroidea > Valvatida > Acanthasteridae > Acanthaster > Acanthaster planci. Next base: position 843,357 of record NC_141777.1, read on the forward strand.
AATGCCGTCTTCCATTGTGAAACCTTTTTGCCACAAACGCCAAGACTGTAGCCAACTGCAAGATGCAAACACGACCAATAAAATGCTTGTGGGTTTAGCTATAGAAACGTTCGTCTTGGCCTACGTTTTACTTTCTGAGTCCTCATAGGTATACTGACACAAAATGTTTGTTGCAATCAGTATTCGTCTTCAGTTGGAGTTGTACAATAAGTAACTTGTCATGTTTAAATTTTTAATGAAATTATTTTAAATGAAAACTTTCAAGAATAGAATAATCACCTACCATTACGCTATTTCACGAAGTTAACCATGTTTTGTATTAAATACGATTTTGATGAGTATTGTATTTTACAGATTAAGCTTTTGCTATAAATACCTGTTGTAGCTCTGGAATAATGTTGTAACCACTTTGTCGGTTTATCTTTCGATTTGCTTGCTGGTAGGGGACATGATCTGGAAGACTTCCATTGACGTAGGAGAAATTTCTAAAAGTTGGTACTGCGTGAATTGAAACGTCCTTAATAATCGCCGCAATTGTGAATCTCATTCAATTTTTTTTTAAATAGATGCATAAAAAATACACTGCAAAATGTCAGAGGTCAAAGCATTGAAATGTTAAAAATTATATCACAGTGTTGAATTGTACGAGGGACGACGGCTATACTTTGAATCAACTTCGTTTTATCGGTGTCTTAATTTTGTTTTTTTAATAAAAAAAGCCTTTCAGTGTCCCTCTTTTTGTCAGATTATACCTTGATTTCTGCAAAGGAAGAGCCAATTTATAGCCTGAAATATCGAATCGAGTTTCTATACCGTCCACGTCTGGTTCTCCTCAATCCAGCCCGGAGTTTCTCCTTTGAAACCGATCCCAAGCCTCGGCGCCAATCTACTGCGATGTACTAGAAACGCAACTCCCATGTCAGTGGCATCATTCTGTCTGAGTAGCTACAGGCGTGTGCACAACCAAGTTGGCGGAATGTGAGTGCGCTCACGATGCATGGATAACTTTTATAGATGCGTAAACACTGAACTGTAGAATGTTGGGGAGGGATCAAATAGGGCCCATGAAGTTGGCAAGGTATCCCGTTTTGACGAGGATCCTGCCCACCAGTGTTCCCTTCAAATACGTCTTCATCGTGGACGACAGCAGTGTTGGAGCTGTGATTTGCGATAATGACAGAATTGATGAACTCGATTTTGAGTGTGTGTTCCTGAGTTTTGAGAGATTGTGTGATTTATGATGCGGGACTAAATTTGACGTCACGCAGGACAGGCCATTAGACTTTTAGCAAAAGCCAGATTATTTTGGCCGTTGTAAAAGTCGTCGGAGTGGCATTGCGCTGCGTTTTTCGCGTATGCTATAGCGAATGTCGAGTAGCAGAAATTGGTACCTCCTGATACAGTGAGCCAAATGCAATTGAGAAATAAAAGGTAAATAAATAAACATAAACATAAATAAATAAACAAAATCAAAGAAACAGCAAGGTCCGCAAAAAAGCTCTTCACTAGATTTAAAGACTCCTACCTCGACTGTCAATAAACCAAGGTTATTATACATTTGACATTTGATATGAAGCGCAGTTTTCCTTTTTTGGGGGGGGTATTTTCATGTATGACAGGATGTCACTTTTAGAATGTGGTATAGTTCACTCCTTGCTGCGCAAGAATTGACGAATAAAGGTTGAAAAAGAACACATAATATTCTGTATAGTCAGCCGGGCGTGTCAATTGCTGTTGTCATATATACATATACATACGTGGTTTTGGCCAGTACTTTAGGCATAGAGTAGGCTACTCAGCACCGTTATGTAATTTTGTAGTCAAAACGTTTCTTACGCCGCTTAACTGCTCATTTCTATAATTGGCTTGATTACAGTTATAAGTTTCGTACTTTAACGATTTTCTTTGATATAATGTGGACCAGATGCAACCTGTTTGCTACCAGACGGTTTGTAATGATTGGACACGTCCATGAATTCCAACATTTCGGGCTGAATTCAACAAATGATGCAAGATATGGGGCGGAGAGAACCCCCCCACCTGCCTTTGTGTCATTGTTTGATCAGAATCTCAGGAATTCTTTACAGACTTCTAGGGGGATGTGTTAGGTAACAATAGTCTAGAGTGTGTATAGGGATTGCACTGGTAAGGGGGGTACCCATCGGCCCCATATCGTGCACGGTATCGAATTTAATCTGCTATGGCCACTCTTTCATACCACGCTCCTGTTGTGCACACTGGGTCGTAATTTATGCTCACATTCTGTGTCGAAGCCGTGACAAAGTTTGTGTTGAATTGTGAATGTGTGTGCTTTTGAATTGATTTCAGACATCTGGTGACGAGGAGTATTCTTGTTTTGCTTGGCGATCTTCAGCAGAAAGCTTGGACCTTGACAAATGCAGCGAGCGCGGGTTCGTGTAAAGCGCCACGTCACAGCCTCGCTGTTTTATCCAGTAGTCCATTTCACGCACCATAAACTTTCATGAGCCTTAAAGGAGCCGGACGCCGACGCACTCCCTCGTTCCATTGGCTCTTCCCCGCGAAACGCTTTTGCACTTTCTGTCATTAGCCCAGAAAAAAAATGGTGCGTTGAAACGAAAACTCAGAGAGAGATCATCCTTGCTCTACTTTTCCGTTCAAACCATTTGGTGCCAGCAGCCCGGTCGCGTGCCATCCTTGCTTTTTATAGCTCTAATTAGTGATTTTAGTCGGTGCTTTTTTCTTTGCCGTCAGAGTACAGACACGAATCTAAAGGCAGTCACGTCGTCAAATGACAGGGGATAATGGGAAGTATAAATAACCGGAGCGATGTGTGACTGTGAATAAAGAAGTTTCGGCGAATACCGCTTGGAAGATAGGGAAAGGCCTAAAGAAAAGATATGGAAGTTGCACTGAGATGTAAATTGACAAATGTAAGTTAAGGTTTCTAGAGCATGTGATACCTCCGAAATAGGGTTTCTGAATCATGTCTTCTGTTCGGCATTAATTGAAGACATTAAAAAGGATGTTTTAATAAGATAAATTTGAATGATAGGGAGCCGTACCGTAATGGGTAACTTGGATTAACTTTGATCGTATTGCAGGGTATTGTACTCACGATCTTAAAGACCCCCTTTTAATCACCTGGAAGGATTTCAGTCAGTACATTAATTAGTGTTAGATTTTTGTCGTATGGGGTCTAGCAATTACCGATAAGGAAAAACGATACGCTTTATCTACAGAGCAGTGACCAAGCTCAGAGTTACCAGGAAGTGGACAAATGTCTCTCACTCATTTTTAAACGAAGTAATCAGACAGAGCTCTTTCCCGTCTGTTTTCTTTCTGCAATCACAGGGCAATCAATTCCTTTTGTGAAGGCTAATTCGACACAGAAATAGCAGGTGTCAACTTTCGCCCTTTTCGATGGGCCAGTATCACCTGAATAATGCAGTTATTACGGGACCTCGATCCGCTTTGAGACGAAAACCTCGCAAATTACCCGGAGAAGCAGCTTACACGAAATTTTCGGCCCTCGCACCTTGCCAGTAGGGCTTTGCCAAAGAGCTGCCCCGCAAAGTAAGCAGTCGGAACGGTAACCGATATGCCCAGCACAGCTCCTACCCCACCAACCAAAAAGAAAAAAAAAATCGATAAATCGTCTCTTCTCGTCACAGTAATTACCAACCTCGAACCGTTTGGGCTGCAGCTTCTATGCTTTCAAATCCTTTTTCTCCTTAGAAACTCGCGATAGATTCATATCTTGCCTCTCTAACTCATCTGACAGTGATACCACTGAAGGGACTAAAAAGTGGGAGCGAAGGATCGAAATTCATCACAGGATGTTCTTCACGGGGCTGTGGGAACAACGCGGTGTGGGGGGAAAAGTGCAACGGACATGCTAGCCAGAAAGAACGGGCATCGGACCGTTTATTGACCGCGGGGGAAGTGTGCCGCAGTGATCGGGCTTGCTTTTATACCGAGCGAATCGATTCGCAAACGAATGTGAAAGCAGTTATCCAGCGCCGTTTCCCTCTTCTCGTTGGGTCCTCTACAAGCAATTTGGAATAACACCTAGTCATTGAGATGCATCGGATGGGGTTATCGTAGGTAATTGCTCCCCTCATTCAACGGGACTCATCATTTCAAGATACTAACTCTCTCCACAACTGGCGTTGTATAAATGAATAATTTCAAATCTCGGTTGCCCATTTTGACCTTGCTACTTTGCGAAAGAAAAACCTTCCATCTGGTAAAACAATATTTACTTTTCAGACGGAGAATATTTTGACCAGGAGGCAACAATTAAATATTGTGAACTTATATCGCGGATTGGACTGCACTATTGTTTCCACTAAAAAGTTTCATCAACCTTGGTCACAGTCTCAAGTTCTGCACTCTTGAAACAGAGAGTGTTTAAATTGATGAATTTACAAACCAATTTCGTTTTCGTCCGAGTGAGAGTTGTGGACGCTGTGGGGGGGGGGGACGAACCCCGCAATAGCCGGCAATGCACTGCCCAAAACAAAACACGGACGGTGTCCTTTGATGCATCATCGCCCGCTTAGAAAACGAACGCTCCAAGAGAGGCTCGAGTGTCCTGCAAACTTAACGAAAGGGGGGCTTGCCGTTCGCTGGAGGAAATTGCGTTTTTACGAGTTCGACACACAAAAAAATGTGTCTGTTTAAATAGCAACATCTGCCGGCGGATTTGCTTAGCGCGCGTGAGTGGACGGCGTTGTGCGGAGAGCGTCGCTCGATGCCGTAAGAGATTGATTGCATAAATATACCTTGTTGAGAAAACAGCTCATTTCAAAGCAATTGGTATTCATTGCTTTCCCAGTCTCAGAAAAAAAAACTAACCGGTGAATGACCGAGGATGCGACTCTCAAAATTTTTCCTATACATGTTGGACTTTTGTCTCTGTTCTTTCCTATGTGACGAGGTGATCCATCTCTCGTGACCTTTTTGTTTAGTTTTCCTTCAAGTGATGCGGTGAGAATATTTTAGTTTCTATTCCAATAGTTTTTCTCTTCTGAACCTCAGCTTGGCAGAGCATGACAAATTAATCACCTTCAAATAATAGACCGTCACTATCTCTTGAGTGTACGCCAACAAACAGATACTCGATATTAAGGGAAAAGGTAGGATGAAAATGGATGACTGCCTCCCCTCCCCTTACTACCCCCTCCTGCCCCCCCCCCCCCCGAATAAGAAGAAGCGGAAATTAAGCTACGGAAAGTGGATTAAATTCGAGCTATAGAATGAGTAAACAGAACAAGACATAGCTCAGTAAGTAAACAGTTTCGCGTACAGGCTGATAAAGCTTGCGGATATATCCTCTGGATTCCACGTGGTATAATTAGGTTGTCTCCGCGCTGCTTAAACCCAGATGAGGAAATACTTTCAAAGGAAAAACATTAAAGCACAAAAGGACAATAAACAACTAAACGAACTCAACGATAAACGGAATAATAAAAATGAAAGCATTGTGATCTTCAAGCTTACTGCCAAATGAATGAATACAAACTGCTTTAAATGAATTCAATTGGAAATGCTCCACAGCTTTCTGTACTCCGCCAGCAACGGTTTTCGTAATGATTAAAAAATGATTTAAAAAATTGATATGTATCAACCAGATATAATAAACAGATATCAAGCAAATCACAGAATTAATAAAACTACTCTCACATCCAGATAAACAGTTCACACGAAAATAAAATAAAAAAGAAGAAGAAACAAGCAGTTCTTATCAGAACCACACAGACTCAAAAAGAGATATTGCATGGTGCTTACCGCAAGCTTTCCATCTTAAACAGGAATATGTTTGGAAGTTTGTGAAATGCTGATTTCATTTTCTGCCTTTTTTTTGGGGGGGGGGTTACAAATGTCCGGCTGGCCAACCACCGTTTCAGCAGCCATCGTATTTCATTTGGTTTCATAGGGTCATGAGCAAGTCGACGACCGCAGGTAATACCAGTCTCGGTATACACGACGGGCTTTTGGGGGTTGGCTGTCCCATACCCTCGTGGGCTGCCCGGGCACAAGGGGGCCAAGTTGCTGTCAGCACCCACCGAGCCATGCATGATAAGGTCCCCGTGCGATGACCGGTTGATGGGCCGCCCCGGTTGGTCGGCGAATGGAGAAAAGTTTTATTATGCGACTCTTTACACCTAGATTACAGGGCCTGCCCTTGGTTGTGTCAAATCGCGCTCAACGCCGTTATAGTGGAATGTGGCGGATTCTTAACAAAAATATACAGAACCACAAAGGTTTCGCATGGGTGGTGTTAAAATGACACCGCTTTGCTGGATTTGTGTAATTTCCAGGTTATTTTTCTTCAGTCATCAAATCCAACGAAAGTCCTTTTAGGCCTAAGTGATTTATTTTCGAAGAGTTGCTTTTATATTTGAGATAAGAAAGCTGGAACGTGAAGCTGTTACGTTATTACCAGACGACTGTCCACACCACATATGATTGCAAAGTTAAAGCATTATTCCTCCGTGGTTAAAGCTTGTGTCTTCTCGGCACAACGTGTGACGTCAGTACAGACATGACGTCACTTCCATCACGTGACTCCTCAAGTCAATGACCTCAGCACCGCCACCCAGCCAAAAAATTGGGGAAAGGGGTGAAAATTCTTCCAAAGATTTACTAAAAACATGCGAGGTGCGCGGCCCAAATGTAAAGTACCGGTGTCGACGGAGATGTTTCAGGGGCGGTACGCCTCGCCGAAGTAGCGATAACAATGCATCAAGTGATCCGTACGTGTAAATTGAGCCCGTGCATCTGACCTCTCTGCTTGACCCTGGTCCCAGTCGAGCCATCAGAGGTGCCCGACGCTCCCCTGTCCTCAGGTGGGACCATTTCTCAGGGCCCTTACCCCCACTTCCATTCCGGGACGAGTTTTTGGCTTCCAGCGTCGCAATGCGTCTGCATAATGTTGTCTATTGTTTCACCGCGTCTTCTTTGTGGCTGGAAGGTATTTTGGGGGTACAACTTGTCCTTTGAAATAGAACGAAGGGAGACCAGAGGAATGTGAAAGTTGAGAGATTGAGAGTGGGCTGAAAATAAGACGAGGTCGGGACCCGCAAAATGTCGAGGCTAGTGGCCCGGGGCTAAACGTGATGAAAAAATTGGGAGATGTACATGTACATGTACATCATTGCATGCGCACAAGCCGACGAAGAAGAGAAAAGGGTGTTTATTAAAGGCACGTTGCTTGCAGGGTTGCTTGTACAGCAGCAGAATATGTAAATGTCGCAGAGGTCAGAAAAAAAACACAACATTAATAATGGCAAAGTCAGCCGCAACAATGGAGGTCAAAGTGCTCCCAACGTAAAAAAAATACCGGCCTTTCCTTTAGGTAGAATCACCTGCATGCATTTAGGTTCATTATTGGGCATGACTTTCAAACTTCAACAAGTTGTTTTATTGAACATCTTTTTTGTTTGAATTTTCATTGTGAAGAACATTTAAATTATTCGCGTGTATTTCATTTCCGTTTTGAATTATAAGTACCATTTTTAAAAAGCTTCCCCACCAACCAACCAACACTAAAGCTGCAGAAATCTGTATTTCGGGGAGACCGTTAAGGTCAAAACCATTGATGGACACTCTCATCGGGGAACTCTCTCAGCACACATTTCAGAATGTCCTCGTCTTTTTTAAGCGATTCAAAACTTACCTGACGAGGCTTACACGTGTTCTGCCAGGGACTCTGATGCACGCCGCAGGGAGACGGGTCTACTTGCGGGCATTGCCCCCACAACGTGTCCCCTGCGTTCCGTGGCCCAGCCCGTCACCACTTGGTAGCTGATGAAAAGTTCGCCTAATCGATAGACATTCCACGGGGATGTCTACGAAGGGGTATAATTTACGAATCGAGGATCCGACTCCCCCCCCCCAAACTTTTTGCCAGACATTTTGTTCTTGTTGCATTAACTGCCATGCATTTCAGAGTGTTCAGGGTTTTCTCCGGGTTTTTAGTGGGAGCTCTGTGTCCACTCGTCTGCACCGCTGGACTTGATGAAGACTGACCGGCGAGTTACCACAGAAGTCCCATAGGGGAAATATTCACAAACAAACAAGACTGAATTACGAGATGCACTGTACAAAGCGACGTCGATAACCATCCAATGACGATGATTTGGCTGATTAAAAGTTGCAAGGGTTATCCCAATTATCTCCATTTCAGTTCATTTTCCAGGGTTAAGATTGCTTGTTTGCTGATCATAGATGATGTTATGTGATGTTATAGTTGGGAGTAACGTAAATACTCTATAATGTATCTGCAATATTGAAACTTGATTTAAGTATCGTTCCTATTGTCCACATCTTTGGTACAAATGATTTCTTTAGATTGCTGGTTGTTCCTTGCTGGGAGAGAGGGTGTCTGTATTTGAATGAGCAAATTTACATGAGAACAGTGCCATTTCGAATGTTCGTATTGAATGCGCCCCTCCGCCGCCACACTCTTTCTTATTGAACAATATGTACGAGCTGCAAGAGCTTGTTACTAACCAAGCTAATTTGAAACAGGAATTAAGAATTATATATAATTAAGAATCAAGAAGACAAGGCAGGATAGTTCTGAGCAAGTAGGTGCTTATAAATAGGGGATGAATTGACAATGTCCAAGTAATTGCAATACACACAGACCCGTCGAGTCTGGGTTTGTTCTTAGTCATTTACAAATGTTTGTATAAGTTTCACCCCTCGGGTCTAGCTTTCTTGCTATATTTCCACTCATTAAATTAACTAGGCATCGTGCGCTTAAAAGTGGTGCCATGTGATCCTAAAGACCAGAGGTGGACCAAGAGAGGGCGCAATTTTCTCAGCAACGCTGGCCCCCTTGGTGGGAACTGCACTCCGCTGGTCTCACGAACAACTGTGAAGTGCACGCATTATGGTCGTATCGCTACCAACAAAATGAGCACTCCGGACCAACTTTGCTCTTTTCAACCAATGAGGGGGTGCTTCTGCTCAAGGCGGATAATGCTCGAACTTTTCAGTAAGATTTGCATGCATGCATTTAACTGTGTAGTTGAGCCCTTTTCGGAAAAAAAGGCTTAACCGCACAGCTCTGCGTAAAAAATAATGTTACTGTACCATATGTGTGTGCTTTTTACAGTCAGCCCATCTGGTCCTTTATTAAAGACCTGTCATTTCATTTCTCTAAACATTTGTTTTCTTTTTGGTGGGGGAGGAGGTAATTGAGATCCAAGCGTTTTCGAGCACCTTAGTGTACAACATGGTTGAAGCCCTGAACACTCTAAACAAAACACATTAGAGCGTCTCAAACTAATTAAAAAAAGCTGTTTTTGTAGGCCTAGCAGCAGAGTTCAATGTCCACTCGTTCCTGAGCCCTAGACCCCATTTTGGAGCGACATTCGAGGGACAAGGTCAGGCCCGACGATTTCCCTTGATTTATGCCCTTCATCTTCGGCTGCAAGCAGCCTCTAAAGAGAGCTACACGCCGTCAAATTTAATTATAGGGGTCATTTGGGAGATTAGCTCCGACGTCAAGCCATGGGCCAGACGTGTTCGGTGGTCTGCGGTAGATGAGAGGCGGAAAACCCGTGACGTGAACGAACAGTCGCCGCTGATTTTGTTTTTGTCGACCGCATAACAATCGCACCTTCCAAATGAGGTAACTTAGCATCTGGGTAATTGGGTAAGCTGATAATGCTGGCAGTTTAAGGTGAGATAAAGCGAGTTCGCCCGCGGGTGAGTCGTCCTGATAAGAGGACAAGGTCGGTTTACGGAGCAAAGACTAGCGAAGGGCTGGTGGACATTTCCAGGGGAGTCCCTTGTATCGCTGAACTGGCGTTTTTTCGCCGCGGTGGCGGTGACGGTAGGATTTACTGCCGTGACATGCCGGGCTAGACTGGGCAATACAGCGCGGTGACCCGGTGCGGACTCCACTGGTCGTATCGGCATCGTAATCGTACCGTTTGATGCGTCCCCAAAGGCCCCGACCTGCGTCTTTACTTTAACGTGGATAAAATTGGCAGTAATCGCTGGGGACCTGCCAATAAACAAATTTCGGCAATTTGGCTGCACTTGGGATAGCTTTAAAAACCGAAGAAGAAATCTCACTCTGATTTGCAATCACAAGGTTAGAAAACAAGATCGAATATGTCGCCAGACAGTCCTGTAGATTAATACAGCGGAATGCACAGTGTAATATCGGACAGAGAACCCAAACGAAAAAAAAACCTGTCTCCCCAGCGAGAGTCTTAAAAACATGATAGATAAAAAAAAATAATTAACAAATTGAAAACCCTGACCCAGCAGTGCACGGAACTCGTGGCATTCTGCGCACCGTACATGCACATGGTGCAAACCCAAATCCAATTCCTTTCCCACATTAATCATGGTCCAGTACTTCTAAAATACCCCCGTTTTTGCCTGGAATGCTTGACAGCAGTGTACTGGACGCTAACTCCGTCCCAATTGCTGACAATCTTCTAGACAATTATCAGCAGACAATCCGGAGACAATTTGGCGATTTGCTTTGAAGTGGAAAACGCTGGAGTTGGGAAAATGAAATTGGAAAAGATTCCGTTTGCCTTGAAAATGAACAAAGGCTGTGGCTCCGAAGAGAGTTTTCGTGAAACTAGTTTCTACCTTGCTAGTTTTAAGCCTGTCATGTCAGAGACAAAGATTTTGACTACTATGGAGTCGTAATGGACACTTCTCTTCAGTTGGAAACCAGATAGTTTAAAATAAATAGACGGGTACACTGGTATCGAATTGGAGGGATGGTTCCGTAGTGCCAAACTAACCAATCCACCTCACGTCATTCCTCGGTTTTCTACTTTTGATGATTAATGTGAAGGAAAAAAGTGACAAGGAGACGTGTATTGGATGGTGTTGGTGAGCACATCTTAATCAGAGCGACTAGGCATTAGCGTAATTGACGAAATCCTACCCGCAACATGCGCTGGTGACAACTAGTCACTGTTTTAAAGCGGATTTTTGGTTTTGAGAGGTTTTGCTGAGGATACCGTATTGCTCCAACTCTGAACTGTTCTGTCTGTTCACTTGTTCTGTATTGACCGTTCTTTTACGTTCTTGTGCGAACCTACTCTCCAGTATCTACTGTCTACTGTCCACTCTCTACTCTCCACTCTCTACACTCCACTATCTACTCTCCACTATCTACTCTCCACTATATACTCTCTACTCTCCACTATCTACCATCTACTATCTACTCTCCACACTCTACTCTCTACTCTCCACTATCTACTCTCCACTCTCTACTCTCCACTCTCTACACTCCACTCTCTCGTCTCCACTATCAACTTTCCACTATCTACTCTCTACTTTCCTCTATCTACTCTCCACTATCTACTCTCTACTATCTACTCTACTCTCCACTATCTACTCTCTACTCTCCACTATCTACTCTCTACTCTCCACTATCTACTCTCCACTCTCTACACTCCACTCTCTACACTCCACTCTCTACTCTCCACTCTCTACACTCCACTCTCTCCTCTCCACTCTCTACACTCCACTCTCTACTCTCCACTCTCTACACTCCACTCTCTACTCTCCACTCTCTACACTCCACTCTCTACTCTCCACTCTCTACACTCCACTCTCCACTCTCTAGTCTCCACTATCTACTTTCCACTATCTACTCTCTACTCTCCTCTCTCTACTCTCCACTATCTACTCTCCACTATCTACTCTCCACTATCTACTCTCCACTATCTACTCTCCACTCTCTAGTCTCCACTCTCTACTCTCCACTATCTACTCTCCACTCTCTACTCTCCACTATCTACTCTCCACTATCTACTCTCTACTCTTCACTATCTACTCTCTACTCTCCACTATCTACTCTCTACTCTCCACTATCTACTCTCTACTCTCCACTATTTACTATCTACTCTCCACTCTCTACTCTCCACTCTCTACTCTCTACTCTCCGCTATCTACTCTATACCTAGCGCTTGCTGTCATGTTTTGCTCTGTTCTACTCTGCCCTGTTCTATTCTGGTCCACTAGCTAGCTCTGCTTTTTCTCTGGACTTCTTTACCCATTGTGGTGTCATTTCATTCTGCAATTCATTGAATTCTTGCTACTTCCCAGTTTTATTATACAGTTGCACCAGAGGCACTCTTTGACGATGGTTTTGTTATCACTAATTTTCAATCGTAAAGTCTTCAACAGAAATCAATCACAGTTGTCAGCTAGATAGCTGAAGGTTTAAATATGTAAAGATCGTGCAAAGTGATCACCGGCATTATTTCTGGAAACTTTTCTCCCTTCCATTTGCAACAAAAACACTACAGATTGATATTAATAACTCGGGGCGAGAGCCATCTGAAAGATGTCTCGTTTTGGGGGGCAAGATGTGATTAATGATTCCCCGTTTGGGACAATTGTTGTTGGTTTTACCGCTATTTAACCCTATACTTAAGCGCCCACACGTGGTCCGCAACTGGTACGCGCGCGCTGGCTCAATGTTTGTCGAGATGCAGTTAGGCGTGTCCGGCGCTTTCTAGTCAGACACCGTGACAGGGGAAAGGAAAATGGCCAGGGCCTGGCGGAGCAGGAATACACCGCTCGCGCCTGGCCCCTCGATGACAACTGAACGATTCCGGATATGGTGCAGGGGGGCCCTGAGTCCGTGTTTCTGCAAGCGCTCGCTCGGCGGGGGCATCCATCAAACGAGAACAAGGAGAAGGGAAGGGGGGGAGATTCACGTTTAAAAAGTGCAAGCCCATCAACCCTATCAAGAATAGACAGTTGTAGGATGGAAACTTCATTGCTGTTTAACCGCTGTGGAGGCTGAACGCACGCTAATCTTACACTCCACTGGGCGTGAGGGTCGTGGTGTGTATAGCCTGTGCTGTGGATTTTGTGTTATGTTTCAATCTTGGCTGACCCGGGGTCATTTACATATTCGCCTTCTGTATGAATTGTGTATCAAATGGGAAGGTTCTTTGGAAATTGCCAACTAATTTTTATTGTTACATCAGCGTTTGTGTTGAAACTCTTCATCTCTCAGTAGAAGTCTTCTTTATATCAATTGCCAATCCAGCCATTTTTTCGTCATCCGGTTCAAATTTTCAGTCAGTCCGATAACATGGTCCCTCGAAATGAGTCTTTGTCGGGGTGGAATTTGCGTTAGAGAGACATGTTGCTCCTCGTGTTAATAGGTCCTATATGCACGCCGTGATGGATTATGAACATCATATGAGTTGAATGTTGAATTGTCCTATTGATTTAAACATGTTAGATTTTCCTTCTGATTTAAGCTGTACAACACTGTTTTTTACTTTTAGAGGCTGCAACTTCAAGGTGGCTCTAGCAATATCACTTTCGTGTTAAGCTTTAAATGGCGAAGTGCTAAACCGTAGAGGTAAGCCAACAGGGCTATAACAGGAGAGATATTTTTCTAAGGCGCACCGGTAACCCCCTTCCATGTTTCCCTAATTGCGGGCTGATTTCGATCAGATTGTTCACCTGTAAAGGAAGAAGAATTTCGTCATCTTTTCTTTGTCAATTAACTTACGGCAGAGCCCCTAAGTAAAATGCTCTCACGCCCTGTACAACAGAAGCCTCCTTTGTACCAGCAAGATAGCTGGTCGTAAATTTCATGGCTTGGCACAAACCAAGACAAAGCCGCCTTGATTAAGGGTGTCAAAAGGCCCGCTCAACGCCCAGGTAAATCTAGCCGAGTACGGGGGCCCACAGGACCTGAAGGTGCCGACTGATATAAGGGTGGATAACTTCTCTCGCCGCTCTCTCGCGCACGATACCCTCAGAAAACCCCGAACAAAGAGACTGCTGCCTTGGACGAACTGCTTCGAGTGACGGAGTCTAGTTACGGTCTGGGCTGATTCAAATCTTAAAAACTACTGAGGACAAAAAATAAGCACCGAGTTAGATAAAACGGGCGATGAAAAGCTAGAAGACCTGCGTGTCGAGGTTTTTCTTTGGAAGTATACCATGTCGGAGCATTTCCGCCTTGTTTTTATGGCATGTGAATTAAGTTCGCTTGATTTTTTTCTTATACTACTGATCGCTAGTCATTTTTGACGTATATCTGCATTTCGAATTTCTCGTTTGGGATATGGGTGCCGAAATTGGTGTAAAATATAAGACTTTCCTTGTTTAAAACCTCCCCCCCCCCCTTTTCATCAGTATTTGAAAATACACTGGAAAATATAACCGTCAACGTTATGTTGTATCACAGTGCATTTAAACAAAGGAACAGGTTCTGGTTTCCTTGTTTTAAAGCACTGATTTTATTAGGGCCTAACCCGAACCTGCAAATGTCGTGGAAACTCACTAGATATACCATGCTGGGATTTAATTAAAGGGCTGTAATCTGAGCAAATGATAATTTGAGGGAGCAGAGAACGATGCATGACCAGCATATTTCAGCAAAAGCTAAGCGACAGGTAGTTTGTACTTTTAATCTAGTGGCATATACCCCTGAACAAATCCCGGTATAATAGAGCCTTTGATACAGAAACAACATGATTTTAGTCTCAGTCGTTATCGCAAACCCTTATTATTTTTAGAGGGACTTTGTTTAGTTTTCCTACAGCGTTCGTGTTCCCCCATTCCCGTTCGTTGACGTTCGTGAGCGTTTCGTTACGCCGCCCGACAACCGCACCGGAGCCACACTTTCGAGTGATCGTGGCCGCGCGGAGCACTTCTCCCAACAAACCTCGCGCGACGGCCCATATTGTGTTCCATCACGCTGTCATTACGAGGATGGCTTGCATTGCATTAGAAAAAAAAGAAAACAAAAAGACGCACAGATGGAAAAAAAAATCACTCGGTGCCTGAAAAAAAGTATCCTATCTTCTGCCTTCCTTGCCGCTGGATTCGTGACCAAGCTTGGCGCAGATCACGGCGAGGTACTATCGGAAGGCCCGATGTGATGATACGGGAGACCCCGCTCCAGCGCTGATGACACCGCTGAAATCATGGCAACATCACGCGCGCAGCGTTGGGTTCGATGGGGGGAAGAGATCGTTGCACACTTAGCACAGCCCTGCCATTTTCCGCTCTGCTGACCTTGATGGATAGCGCCGGCGATAAATTACAGACGGCCACCTCTCCCTCTATCTATGGTCAAGCCCCCCCCCCCCGCAAACAAGACAGAAACCTCTCGAAGATCCACCCCAGCCAGGTACATCGAAATGAGAATAAAAATCTATATCTTTACTCGACAGCGGGGTATCGATCCTCGGTTATCGATACCTCATGATCGCTTCTCGTCTTTGAGATCACCAGGGATTCGACGCCAGCGTCAAGTTTCATTACAGAGCCAGCACGTGATTCATCTATCGCCGACATCTTTCAATCCGTGTTTCTCCCAAGACGGCAGAGCTCAGAGCATGTCTTTCTCTCATCTTCACTTTTTTGGTCTTTCTAAGAGTTCCTTCATTAACCCCGGCCATGCAAGCGCCGCACCAATCCTCCCCACGACAGACCCTCTTGGGATCTGCCTTGCTTGGTTGATATTAATTACGCGGGGCGCCATGTTGATCGACTCTCAAAAGGAGAAACATACAATTTCAACTAAAGCATGGTGTAAAATATCACAGGGTCAGTGGAAGAGCCACGTGGTATAGATCTTGAGAAACTTAAACATTTCTGAAGGTCTGTGATGAAGGCCTGGCCAAACAGCCAAACGAACAGTTGCTTTTTTTTATTTAGGACTATTGTTTTTTTTTTTAAGGAGAATGAATTTGGTGATGCAATTCTTATTATAAGTGACCTTAACACCCCACGCATGCGTCCCAGTTGAAATGATCGCGTCAAAGACGCCTTGAGCAAGTGGCATGCCATTAAATGCTTAAGTTTCGATTCAACATCGACATCATTCTTGAAAATGTCTGTATTGTGCAACAATGTGTTTCTCTGTAATTGTTGAATTTGACAAAGCCAACTCCAGTCACGGGTTTGTCCATCATACGTGACTGTAACGTGCTACCCCTGCTTTGGCGACGGCATCAGCTTTCATTTCCCGCTAAATCCAGTGACTTTATTCATGAGACATATTCTGTTTGTAGAGGAGCACCACCAGATATACCGAAGATGGTTAAGCGATTCGACCGGGCCATTGTTGCACTGACATCAGATATTTATTGCAGGCTGTCCCTGCCACGCATATTGGAGATCGGTGTGGAGAGGAAAATATGGCGAGCGGCCGACAGGATGGTGGTGTGCATATGGTCGGTCGGGAGAAACAGATTGTGCGGTGATGCTCCCAGCCCGCTGCGACAGATTGTTCCGACAGGGGAGCCCGTTGTACAAAGGCGTTCATATTTCACGCTCGTTGTACAACTTAGTCCGCCTGGCCGACCCGCGCCCGCCCCGCGCCTCGGCGTGTCGCGCGGCGCGAGCTGCTGGCGCGACCGCGCAGTGCGGCGCGGCGACGGCCGATGCACCTCCGAAATTTGAGTCTTGGGTCAACATTTCACAGCACAGAGTAGCTCCATTCCCCGTCTCCTGGGCCACTTGATCTTAGCCCTGGTTTGAGCCGCGCTAATGGGTTATTAACAAGCAATCGTGTCTGGTCACACTACTCCCCCTACTTCTCGGCTTGTCTCTTTAAGTTTCTCTTTTTCTCTCTCAACCTCTTTTACCGCCTTTAAAATGGGGGAAAAGTACAGGTCTACCCTCACTAACAATAGATCCATGCGCGGACACTCCAAACCCACTTAGGTCTGTCAAGATTCCACATTTATTTTGCCATTATATCTCCGTCGTGAAAGAAAGTTCCCCTGAAGAAGTGGAGTATACCGATGACATATTGCGACTTCCGAGATAACCCAAATATAAGATTAATTTTTAATTTTTCTAGAGTAGTTTTGTTCCCATTAAATATCAATTTTCTTGACTGGGACGACCGCCGCCTGTCGTCGGCTGTTAAGTAAGTTGAACTAGTACCGGTAATCGCTAGTCTTGTATGAGACACCAGAAACTAGCCATGCGTAGACCATTTACAGATAAAAGCAGCAATCGAGGATACCTTTCCAGTTTCCACCTTATCCGTAGGTCTTCTGAGTCGGGTTTGATGTCACATATTAACTTATAGTTGGTTAAAAGGGTAACTATGACCCAGTTCCTGCATCAAAATTCAACCGGTCGATGACAGTCGAATTCTGCTTTGTACGACTTTTTAATCACTCGACGTACATCACGCTCTCGAGTATTTAAATTTACATTCGCCATTCAAACAAAATCAGCATCAGAATAAATAACTACTTGGATCTATTTGTTCTCTTTTCCCCTGAATTTATCGCAGTCGAAACCTTCAGAATAGAACAAAAACAAACAAATAAAGAAAAAACACTTTTTATAACTTGCAGTCCCTTCGACGATTGGCGTTAGTACTGTGAGCAAAACTAAATCTTTCACAGTTGCGCATAATCACGTTGCAACGATGAAAAATGAATCATAATTTGTACAAGCAAGGACTTTTTTGTTTTTCTAACGCATAGAAACCCTGCCGAGATGACCCGTGGTGAGCCATCGTGAGTCACCCGAATTCAACTATTGCGGAAGGACACTGCGCGGTAGTGATTGTATTGGACACAGAATATTGTTCGGATAGGACTTGTGTGGAGTCAGACTGCAATCGTGTTGCATGTACAAGGTTGAAGACCAGCAAATCAGCTGGCATAGCCAAAAGTAATACCTAAACTTAAAAAAATCAGGAAAAATACAAGTTTCTCAACAGTTCTAGAATTACATCAAACCAAAGCATATTTCCACTTATTTCTATTTTTTTCCTTTGTTTACTGGGTTAACCAATGACTTTTGGAGATATTTCCATTATTTATTTGTATAGATATTTCCTAAGATGATTGTAAACTCTAAAAGTAGTCGTAAAGCCCGTCGCCATTTTGAAAACAAATGCCTACACTCCATTGCAAAATAGAGCCATTTGGACGGTTCTGTTTTTTCCATATTTCTCAGAAATATAAGATTGCCGTCTAGATATAGTAGTTTCCATCCTCCATTTTCACTAACCCTTCAGTTCATGAACCATAAAAAGACCTAATAGCGGAGAATTTGAGGGCATTCATTTTGTGATGAATTTATTTTGCAGGCAATTTAAGGCCTATTTCCAGGTTGGCCTGCAACCACGTCAAAGGAATTTCAGTGAGAGCGAGTACCGCAAGGTTTAGACACCTCTATAACTCCATGCAGTGGATATGTATCTAATGTTTTCTTGGACAAAGAATCCCTGCCCAATAAGGTAGAGATCTGTCATTGATTTTACCATTATATAAGAGATTATACTTGATGCCAAACCGAGGACAAATCGTGAGAACATGCACCCCTTAGACATAATATGCTGAATGAACGTGATATTCTTGTTGCGTTAGCATGAGTTTTTTCCTTTATGATTGAATCTCTCGCAGTTATAAATACGCAATGGTTTACATTATAACACAACTGCAAATTTGGAAATATTTTTTTAGCCAGTTGTTAGATGCAGAAGTATTCTTTGCCTGGCGTGGCCTATATAGCTACCACGGTTCCTGTCAGCGTGGCGATCTTTTCATGACCCGGCCAGCGCAGCGAGCAACTATTGCCGTATACGCGATAGGTCGCCTCCGGCTTCGCAAGCGGCCCCCGCGCCGGTTCTGGCCCAGCGCGTGGAGTGCCATCCACTGACAATATGGCGTACAGCCTCTGTTGATCACTTCCCTTCTTCCCCCTCCTAGCATGGCCCGGGGTGGACTCCGGGCGACAGTGCTTACAACCACCCCCCGACCACAATGGGAGTCTTGATCGCTTCTAAAAGGGTGGGCGTGTGAGCGGCGGTCTTTCGTGTACTTAATACTTCATTTTCTTGTTCAAAGTCTGGGTCTCAATCAACGAGGGATGATGCTGATGACATGAGTGGAATCTTATTATTAGGTCAGCTGTCAATTTCACTGGCACGGACCCGGAACCTATCAGCGTTTCTTGGGCCGAAGGCATTTTTGCCGTTCATCCAAAACTCGTTTTGCCGCCAAAAATGCCAATATGGCGAAAGATATAATATCAAGGGATCTAGAATCCTTTGAGGGATCGAATGGTCGACACTGCTGTTTATCAAGTAATCTTCCAGGTCAATAAATGTACTTTTTATATGAAAAAAAGAAACGAACCTGAAAAATTCACGATGCTTTTATTTCAAAGTTGACTGTAAGCATGTATTTCATTGTAGAAAATAAACTGTTCAGTCAGAACTCAGAACTAGACTGGCACCAAGTTGTCGTCTTGGACAGTGAAGTCCTTCATCAGTCTATATTCGCTGCTCATGGGGATTGAGTGGAGTTTCTTCCCCCTTTTAGAGTTTGGGAAATGATATCAGTACTCTGAAGTTCGACATCCATCTTTCCCCTCTGAATTGACATTGAATATTATAATCCTGCATCAAAATTCATTGGCATGCAGCGGTCCTATTATACTCAGCTTGAATAGCTTACAAACAAAAGGTCTTTTGGTGACTGAAACGAACCAACACTCGATTGTTGAATGTCTAAATGACGTATCCCCAAGGCCATGTTCGCACCGTATCGGATTGACCCCCACCGCCCCATGTTTACCAAGATTATGTCCTGGTGACAAACGTTATACGGTTGGCGAATTAGTGCGCAAAATTACATTGACCCACAAAACGTCTACGGTCGTATTATCGTCCATTTCCCCCCACATTTTGCTCAGTTTGCGAGTGAGAGTAGCGTGTACAGCAACAAACGAGTCATATCTGAATTGTCGTCTGCATTTGTGGCTAACTCGTGTGCTGACAGGTCGTTTGACTTTCATTTGCGAACCGCCCATAGACCACATGCCCTCTGCTTACAAGAAAACAAAGAGCTAAATTTGACGAAAATTTCACCAAACATTGAAAACTCAACCAGGCATCAGAAATGAGTAATATGAAAGGGCTGCATACCACCGTGATCAGAACATAGACAAAAATATAATATATAATTAGTACTTAGAGTTATGTAATTGCTAGTAACGAGCCTCTTAAGATGTCATATCTCGTTTTGCGATGTCAACAAGACATTATAATTATGATTCGTTGCAATGTTGTTTCCCTACTCATTCTGTGTTTTGTTCTCTCTCTTTGCCAGTTCATTCACGGGTCTCCCATTACTACTTCCCTTCAAGGCGGATCGCTTTACCTCATCACCTTTGCAATCCCAATGCTATTTGACATTTCCCTTTTTAGTCTGGGGACGGTTATGTCTGTGATTGTACATGTGTGTGTGTGTGTGTGGAAGAAAGTGATCTGGGTAAACAAATCTTTGGGCCGTGCCTTTGTCGTTGGAGACTCTTCTTGTACACGTTCAGTCCCCGTTCGTCCTGCCTTGGCCGCTAGGCACGTGCCCTAATGACGTTATAACGAAGCCAGCACCGACACCAGGGGAGAACCAGATTTGCCCTGAGCTCACAAATTGGTCTTTACCATTGGTCAATATTGACACAAACTGATAATTACAGCTAATAAATTTCGATTTACACACGCGCGTTTGTGTGTGGCATGCCTGGGCAGCATTCTCTTCTCCTGCTCCTTCTCTGAAGCATTATGCGGTGTCACGGACCGCCGACACACATGGTCGTGTTTTGATTCACCCCGTCCACCGCATCTCGCTTCGTCATGCATTCGTCATACCGTGCAAGTGCAGGTATTGGAGTCCCGCGCAGATGGAAAGAAAGGGGAACCAAGTTTTTTTTCTATACATCCCCAAATGTGGATGGCAACCCAGGCGGGCGTGTAAAATGTCCCTGGGTGTCGGGTAGCCGTGTAGCTTTTTAGTCTTGAAGTTGCCTGGAGCGACATCGCACTCAACCGACTTACCACTTTAGCCGTCGCTGGTGAGCTCCCCTCCCCCCTTGTGACTGTGAGGCCCCGCCTGACCGGGCTGTCATATCTCGGAATACCAATTATAGCATGTATAAAATGTCCAAGTGAGACAAGAACAAATAAGCCCGGCATGATAAATTATTCCTCAAACACGTCCGTGTTTATTTCTGTTGCCTGTTGGTGCTACAGTTTGCTTTGGCCCAGCCTGGGCTGGGAGTGTAAATACATCAGAGCCAGGCTGCCAACCCGTCCTTAGCGTAGCTTCAGCGGTGACATGTGGAGTCCCTGTCTCGCTGATCCTCCCCTCCCATAAGACTGACCGGACAACATTAATCACCCCCGCGTGTGGCGAAAGGGTGACACTTTAGGAAACAGAAGTTATGTTATTGATTTTCAAGGGATCAGTTGCTTCCTGCGAGTAAAAAAATGCAAACGAGAGAGCCCAGGTCATTCACTGACAAGACTTGACCGAGACCCGTTGGAGACGAGTGTAACTTCTCCTGACCCAATTTCTAACGAGTGCTGGCTGTTCACACGATATCTGGTCCTCTGAAAATCTGCCTTTGGAAGAGCCAGACTGTCGTGTTTATATATATCTGTCAGACAGATTTCGTCTTTGAGAATGTTAAGTGTGGCTATTAGAGAGATCGTTATTTTTTCTTTGTGGTGAATGGAAAGGAAGAAATGACTCGTTGAGCAAATACGTCAAAATCTGAACATTTTCCGGCGGAAAAAATAAAAAGTTCCATTGTACGTCTCTTTCGTCGGGGGCTTTCTAAGGCAGTCAATATTCTGGTTGAATGAAACGGGGCCTTGGACCAAACACGCAGACAATTCGATCTGTTTACACGCTTGCCCATCTCCAGCCGTATACACAACTAAACATACGACCTTGGCAGCAATCTTCAACCGACTCCTGCACACATGTTGGAACGCTGAACTGTTTAGTCGGCGAAATAGTTTCATGGAAATAAAATGGGCCGCAAGGACCCCCCTCCCCCAAATCTGTATGATACTTGTATCACACAAACGCTCGAGATAGACGCCTACATACTCACCATTTCCTTCCTCGCATGATCAGGCGGGAAAATTTTACCCTGGTTCGGTCTGTAAAGAATTTAGTTCGGAACAAAAGAAAACTGGAGAAACCCGGCATAGGGTCTTTTCGAAACGAGTGGATTAGGCTTCGTCTTTGGCTTCGCTGGTGCCAGTCAGATCCTCTGCATGCAGTTTCGAATGCCGCCTCAAAATTACTGGAACCGGCGAAGCCGAAGACTAAGCCTAATCCACTCGTCTCGAAAAGGCTCATAGACTCATTCTTCTGGAAATGCATTCTTCAGACGGCACCAGCTGTGGCGAATTTCATGGAGAAACAGCCACGTCCGAATTTCGCGTCTAGAGCTATGTCTTTGTCGTTGTCGGTTTACTGACAAGAGACACAGCCGTAGCTCCGGAAGCCCGTTTTGTTCAGACACGGCCTATTAGGCACAGAATTTTTCTCTGCGCAGATATGAAAAAAAGGAGAAAGACAGCTTATGCGATGCCAACCAACGGTGTCACGTGATGATGCGATGCATATTCTTTTGGTGTCTTTTCCCAACAGTTGTTTTGTTGTTTACACAAAGCAAAATAATCGTCGGCCTATCTTCCTCTCAGTAGCTCCAAGACACCGGTTCCAAGTCGAGAACGTGTGGTTTTGATTTGTTTTGTTTCTCATTTGTCAGTCATCGCCATTATCTGTTGTTTAACGTTCACATGAACACATTTCCTCTGTAAATTGACCTCCGTCAGACATGATTTACACTGTTATAGTGTTTGGATCCAAAAACGTTTGACTCAAGTAAAATGGAATGAAGGCGCTTGCAGGAGCACAAACGTTACTTTACATGGCTAGTTGGGACTTGTCTTTGTTTTCATGAGGTTCAGAAAACTGAAAGAAAATACTCGTTTTGCTCGAAGTGTGAACACTCTTTCAAGTTGGATGTTTACTGATGGTACTGCTGACCGTTCCTGTTCATTTTACAACGAATAAGCCAGCCACAAATTGCCTCTAAATTTGTTTTTGAGAGAGGAACCTTGTGTGGCCCAGAATAAGCCAAAACAAGGTTCACACAACCTACAATGTGGACCTGTTATTTTCCCTCTGTTCTACATACATGGATAATGATGACAAGGTCGGTACAAAGTTTCCATCCCGCACTGTCGCCCCGCCGCGGGTGAACGGACGTTACATGTCCGCAGAGCAGAATTCTGTCAACGCGATGGACCAGAAGCGACGAGGCTCAACCGCAGCGTTGGGTCCAGAGTAAAGGGGCGGCATCAAACCAAGACAGTGTAGCATTTCCCGAACAAATAAATACAGCCAGTCTAAGAAAAATGAAAAAAAAAGAGAGAGAGAGAAAGAAAACACAAGACATGAACCCTTTAGTCTACAATCAATGAGCAAACATGAAAGATGGAAAAACTGACTGACATGAACGTCATAACGTAACAAGATTTGTACGTGAGGGGTGCTTATGGTGGGGGGACAAACGCGAAAAAGTCAACTTCACATATTTCTAACACTTTTGATACCAATGAGCGTGGAAAGGCTTCCGTGCTGCCCTGTATACCGTACATTTAGAAGTCTCATACGCGACATTTAATATGTACACGTATTAAGAACTAACACAGAACACTGGTTAAAAAGATACTCCTCGCGTGCAGCTAAGAAGATTAGTTTCTTTAACATTTGTAAAGATACAGTGTTTTGAGAATGTGCACTTTCACGCACTGACATGTACATGTAGTTTGACTTACAAGCCTGGTGCAATCACTGAGCTTTATCGCTCAAATTGTGTGGAACATTCATTTTAAGCGGCTTTTATATCAATTGTATTTTGAATTCTGCAAGCAACGGCGGGACGTCCGCCTCGGCGACACGGACACCTCGCCGATACACTCGGCCGCGTATCCTACACCGCGCCCGTCGGCCATAAATTCTAGTTCGTCACCTCGGACGGCCCTTCCGTCACAGCTGTGTGGATTTTGACAACGATTTGCAAATAAACACGCCGGTAAACCATGCAAAAAGGTTTTGCCGCCCTTTTGGAACTCGGTGGATGTGTTGTTTTCGTTGGGAGTGTGTGCCATCGAGTGATGAGGGTTCAACTTCGGCGCGTTCGCCGAGCAGGACGCGGCAAACTCTTCTGAGCAACTGTCCCCAACACTTCACGTGCATGTAACGTTGCTGTACACTTCGGTGATTCTTGTGTATAGTAAATTCAAATCGTCACATTCAATCGTTGTGGTTTTTCCACAATTTTTGGTGATGCTCTGAAGCAGATTTGTGCACTGCTTTGTCAAACGTTTAAAAAGGAAGCTCTCCATACCTGTCTGTTGTACTCTTTCCTGATAGTTTCTTAAAATCTGAATAAACCAGTCAGGTAATTAATTTTCGTGTTGGAATTGATGACATAAACGTTCCATGTCTGTTCAGCTTCAACTCAGGGGGTCATATTAAGAGTCATATTAAATTGATTTCAGAATGAATGTTGTTTATGAAATTGAAATTACGGTATCTTTGTCATCGGAAGAATTTTATAAAAACCTACTGATACGATCGTCACAGAGCCATTTCTGTGAGCAGTCTTAGAGAGCCGGCGGCTTTTTTTTTCGGCAACACATTATGCCTTGTACGTATTATGTGCATCTAGCGATCCCAACCCAACCCCAACCAGCGATTTACAAATACACAATAGTTCTGTGACAGACACGAAAATACTTGGAAGCAAAGCCATCCACGTACAAGTATGTTTTAGTGCGTGTGCGATAGTAAGTTGGAATCTTTGAATTACTTGCTACATATGGTTGACCTGCATGGGGGGGAGATCTCGTATTTCAGGGGAGATAAAGCGAAGGTCCGAGAGATGGTCTTTGATTATATTGGTCTCATCTCGCGTCAGTTGGCGAATGGTTGCTTGAGGACGGAGGAAGTAACGGTGACCCAGTGAGGAGGGCCCTCGGAGCCCATTTCTTGAGGGGAGGGATAGGTACGCCCCACGAAACAACCCTTCCCCCACAAACGACTGAGGTTGCTGGTAGAATGTTCACGTTTCTAAATTTTCGCATTTCAATCGTTTTTTATTTAATTTATGCTCCAAAATACTGAAGTCTCTTTGCAAAGAGGACATTTCATACATTTTTAACTTGCAAAGAAGAAAGGGGGAAAGAATACTTGTACTTGTAGACGTAAAAGTTCTTTTATGTGAAAAGGGGAAAAAAATTATGGCAGATCCGTGAATCTGTCAGATTTACTGAAATGTTACGCCTGTATCATGTCAGAACGACAGAGAACTGTTGCAGAATGACGTCCCATCTTCCAGTCCTACCTGTCTCTGGATGAACAATTTTGGTACTATACATGTTGTTCGAAATAAAGAGGATTACTTTTATGCCACACAGTTTTCATTTTTTTTAAAATCAAACCAGGACCATTTCCGACGGGACTCTACGCAACATCGGCCGCAGAGAACACCGCCCTGGCGCACGCTCACTCAGTCTCTCTGGCGGACTTCACCCGACAGAACATGCCTGGGAGCTGCGGCCTCAAAGACGCCATGTCAACCACGCCAAGCAACCTCCATCAGCAACACCAACGACCAGATGGCAAGAGAATGGTAGGTACTTGCTACCATTCATGCCCTGTATTTTTTCTGTCCCTTTGCTTACCAGGGCTGAAAACATTTGTTATAAGATGAATATTTTTTCTCCAAGTACATGCAACTTTTTTTCCAAAATAACTAATTTAACACTTGGAACCCTTAACTCTTGTAGTTCAACCGCAGTGAAAAAGGACCCATCTGTAAAGCTCACGATGACGCTATCACTTTGAACTTTGACTTTGTCCATTGCCTCTCAACGGTGGTGGTGATGTGCTACGGAGGATGGGGGTGGGTCTGCAAAGGCCAGCGCAAATGAGGTCCTTTATGATGGATTGAAACATGGAATTAAGTCCCACCATGTATTGAACTATCCTGATGTGTCGAGCTTCATCTTAAAAACGTTTTGATTTCACTCGTCCACTCGGGGTAATAAGTTTCATATAAAGTCAGGATAGTACAACGTATATTATTTCTTGTTCTTAGGGCCAGGTCTAGGTCCTTTCCGATTGCAAATATGTAGACAAAATGTCGATAACAGATGCAGTCATATCTCTGAAAGCCTGTTTGGATACAGCGTACTACGGTACCGCCCTCGCTTGTATCCACCATTTGTCTGTGTCACAGCATTATTCACCTCGGGGGAAAAATGAACTATTTAGAATCACCGAAATAGCATAACTATGTGTTTACATACCGCGAGAAATGGGTTTATGGACCGATCTTTGCGATCAATCAAACCTGCGCCATTCAAAGAAAGAAATATAAAAACTATCCGAATTTTATTTGCTTGGGGAAAAATGTAATTTGGAGAATCGCGCTCTAGTGTAAGCAAACTTCCCATCAGTTATATGCACTATCATTATCAGCGGGCATAGGGTTATTCCCAAAGGGTTAAAGCGCACACGTGTCACTGCTAGACTAACACCTGATTCTGACAACATGTAGAGTCAGTGAACGAGAAGATCAAACTCCCTGCCTTGGTCGTGTATACATTATGAATTTTGCTTTCCGACAAAAAATTAACCCACGATGTGACAGCGGGGGGGGGGGGAGGAAGTCCCTACAATGTTACCTCTTTCCTCTCGATGAAATAGCATTCCGTCACCACGGACGGCATCTACGTTGGGCTCGTGACGGGTCACGCTTCGTCTATCATCAATTGGTTTAAGCGGGAATGGTTGTTTACGTTTCAGAAATATCCAGGAAAAAATGCTTGTGTTTTGAGGAATGATTAACAAACTCAAAACACATTAAACGCAACTAGGTCTGTCATTCCGGGTGAAATTGTCAATGCTGTGTTGGCTGCATGATCTCCAAATCGAAACTTTCCATTTCCCCTTAGATGACAGACAAAAATGTCGTTTAATGTGCACGTGTCCCGACAATAAAAGTCGTTACACTTTATTCACATTCTAGTCACTAAATATTTCCATTGAGCTTTGCACTGCATCATTCCACTGTGTATTCCACTACAAAATCTCACAGTTTGGATTGTTCACATTGCACATTATCAGCGATACACAATTTAAGGTAAAACATTTCGATTCAAGTATTAAATTTGTTGGCTGGCCATGTCAGATCACGCTTCTACTTAGGGTCGCTGATGTTTCTAGCTTTTCGAGTTAAGCCACGAAATCTGATTTCATTTTGATACAGCACGAATGAATTTGGGAGCGAGATTAAATAATTCTTCTTGACGTAACTGCTAAAATGCGATATTGTGTAGAAAATACCTGCAGGACTATTATACAAAAGAATGCAATGCTCCCTACTGCGGAATGATGAACATCCGTGCTTGGTAATTCAGATTAACTAAACAAATAGATATTATAGATGATAACAGCATACAGACATAACATACAGGGCACAAAAACAGAACACGTATAATTTGAAAGAGTCAGAAGCATGTAGGACAACCAAAATAGTGAGATCCATCCTCTATTTGGAAGCTTGAAGACTTTCCCCCTATGGTTACGTTCTGTTTGTCTCACTTCCCGCCAGTCTCTGTCGGACAGCACAGCGCCCTCTGTCAGCAACTTCATGGTGGCCTCGCCGCCATCTCTGACGGCATACCCGCACCACGCGGCATCTGCCTACGTGCCGGCCTACGGCACGGCCGCCATGCCCAGCAGTCTGTCGCACCCGATGTGGCCGCCCAATGGCGCCATGAACTGCCCTGGAGATGCCGCCACGGCGTTGGAGAGCAGCAACGTGCTACGGCCGTCCCCGCTAGCTTACAAGTCGGTCCTATCGGGTACATCTTGCAATTCCAGTACTGGTAGGTATGCGTGCATTCTGTGGAATGTTTACTAAAGTGTAGAGAGCCGAGAGATTAGAATAAGGAATGATGGCTTAGGGTGGGTGGACACAGCGAAAGGCGGACAAAAACTGTGGAACTTGGGATTTTGGAACGGGCAGAGTACACCATCTCGCAACTCCTATTCACATTGGCTAAACTTGTGAGTTAAGAAACATCAGAAAGGCTTTTACGAGTGATTTCTGTTGGTTTCCGTTCATTACAACAAAGAAAGTAGAAAGGAAGAGATTTAAAGAACATAACCCTTTGTGCGCTGGTTGAAGCCCCCCATGAAAGGTTGAGGCAGTGTGACAGGAACAGACAGTCACTGTGTGTATAGCTAACAGTAAGCAACCAATACGACGGACTTGCGTTTTGCATTTAGTGATCGCGGACCTAGATACTTGCTTTTACTGTCACAAAAGCACAGTTCGCGCAGTAGGGGGATGTTTGTTGATTTCTGACTAATACAGGAACGTTGCTTTCTCTACTGTTCCCCAGAGCATTCTCTTCATGAACAGAAAACTACATGGTCGGTAGATCCAAAACTCGAAGTTCGCTGATGCACAGCTCGGTAGGGGTAATTTTAGAATGGGTAGCCTCTTTTATTAAAACCAAATAAGCGGGGAAGTTTGCTGCACAGTAAAGAACAATTATGAGATGTACATTATACAAAGCCTGAATAGCAGCCTTTGTCTGTAAAAATCCACATATCAACAAACAATTTTTCTTATTCCAAAAATGGAACCGTCTGTGTTCTCTTTTCATTTTCAAATCTCACGTGTGCAGGACCGGCGGCATCCCAGACAGAAAGAGTTACAGAGAGAGCGTCAATAAAGACCTAACAGAAAACATGTTTGTTTTAATAATCCGTCAACACTGTTGCAAGCAACGCCTGGCATGATCCAGCGTGTGTAGAAGTTGTTTTGTTGCTTGTCAGCTAGATTGAGTTGAACCAAACAGGCTGGGTAGCCCTCGCTGATGCCCTCAATACTTTTAATCCACCTCCACCAGCTTGACGTGCGTAAAACTTGATCCCGCGTAAATTATAAGGACGCTCGCTCGCTTGGGTAACTAGAGACCGGCCGCTTGATGAATCTGACGGACCCATCACTCGTCGCAGACGCCGCTGTCTCGCTCAGGACCCCGCGAAAAGCCCTTATATAGAACCCAACACCTTACTGTGACAAAGAGAGGGCGTCCCAACGGTAAGGCAACGACCGACTCCGCGGCAGTAACACATCTTTTTGCAATCACCTGTGTGATGTGTGCCGTGGACCGGAATGATACCAAAGGTCGACCTCGCCGGAATTTTTTTAAGGGTTGCAAGTGAAAGCGGGGGTAAGGATCTACAGGACGAGATGGTGGTTATCGACCTCCCTATATCGGGCGTGTTGGGTCGAGGGTCGAGGGTTGCACGAGGTTGATGTCATTTTTTGCAGATGACACGTAAACTTGGGTCATCAAACCGAGCGTCGAGTGGGTCTTACTTGGAGCTCAGCGACGTCGAATTCGCGAAGCGCGCGCGGTCTCATGGACGATTGTGACAACTTTAACCGGAGCTTGTTATACTGCGCACCTGGGATCCAACAACGGTACCCGGAACTGATGAGGGATGAATGATAGCGGACATAATTGATATGGGCCCCTTCCTGTCTCTTTACGAGAAATATGGCCCACCCCGCTGACCCCCATCCATTTCACGATTGTGCAGCAAAATAAATGTTTACAAAGAGCAATTGCAGGTTACAGATGTCGGCGAGTTCAGATGGCGCTCAGCGCACGTCAATAACCGTGCGGTCGTCCCCTTAAGGGCTATCATCAGCAAAACGACACTGGTCATAGTAGAGGAAGGTTTGATTAAATTCATAAATAGATAACTCTAATGTTACTTTCCCTCGTTTTTCCCCTTTAATGTCCTCACATGCAGCGTCTGATACCGTAAAGCATCCAAGCTCACCAGTAGGTGCAATGAGAATTGTACAAACGTGAACTGTTGAGGGCAGCATTTCCCTTCTCCGTCGGCTGCTCCACGCAACACCTGCAGTGCCCCGTCGATGGGATGTAAGGCGTTCAACTGTCTTCAGTCAAGTTGTCAGTCAGAAAGCCTGAGTTTACTGCACGAGTCCGGGTGATCAGTGTTTTTCAAATAAACTCCATAGTTTGAGACTTCCCGTTTTCAAGCCGATCGGTTTGCGATGTTACTTGGAATCAAGTTGCAGAGATTGCTGTAGCCTATTTGCTGCTAATCCGTTAGTTGGTGATCCAGGGACCTTTGGAATGTTGTATATTTTGAAAGGAGTTGTATTTTTATTCTTGCCATCGTATGGAAAGTGAAAAACCCAACTTTATGTACAGGTTGAGAGACTGCATGCTAAGTAACTCAAAATTCCTGGACAGACAGACTGGTACCCCGTGTTCGAAGCCATTCAGAACGGTCATCAGAACTTAGAATGACAATGTCGATGCTGGAGAATATTCTTTGCTAACAGTCGGTCTCGTACATAACCCACGGGCGATTATACATTGAAACAAAAAGCGGTTAAGAAGTAAGATTTTCCGGGGGGTAACACATCACACGAAGAGCTGAACGGTCAAGGTAAATGCAAGGGACTTTCTATAGTTTCAGTAGGCCTCAATTTGATACTGCGAACGAGTTGCTTCAACGGAGAGAATGTGTCAAAGTATTTTCTTGAATACACCGCTGTGACAAGAAGACGTTTATAACTGGCATATTGTGACGAGCAGGCCATTAAGACTGGACCTGTGTTTGCTGCTCTCTCAAGTTCTTCGCATGCAAGTAGAAACAACTTGTACGAAGTAGTGTACTGTATTCAAATAGACCGGACAAATTTCACTTCATGTCTGCGTCCGTCATAAATATGGTTACAGACTTTTAATAAAATAATCGATGAAGCCTGCTTTGTGAATCACTGGAGATTTGTTGTAAGTCGGTATGAATTAAGCGCTATTTTTAATACTTTCATTTGTCGGCAATTTTTGTGATTGTTTAAGAAATGGTTGTTAAACGGTGTTCAGGGAGTTGTGTAAAGACAGTGTCATTTTGCACGGTCCTAGTTTTAATTGTGTAAAAGTTGTTTCGTAAAAAAAAAGAAATGCAAATTGTAGTTAAACTGAAGGAAATGTGGAATTCCTTGATGTCGACTAAAAGAAAAACCATTACAAGAGTTGCCCACTTTTAGTTTCCATGATCTTCGGTCCCCTAGAAAGGGAGACCATGTATCCACCCCACCCTACCCTTTTTGGTCAATAGAAGCCTGGCCCTGGTTCATGGAAAAAGTCTCTCGCTACTTCTGAGTCCCAATAGTAAAACAGCGTCGGTATAAAATTAGATTCAGCAGCACGTTTCCTAGTATAAAATATTTTCTACATGATTGAAAAGTAAAACTACGGCGGGGAAACGTTGTCTTCCCGCGTTTCAGGTTCATTTCAGTCAGTATTTGATCCATTGTCTGCATGTTATCGCCGAAATAGATTGCAGCGCTCCCTATTTTAAAAACCAGGAATTGACAGCACCGAATTGTGTGTGAAAACGCTGTGGTTTTTTTCACTGCCTAGATGAAAAATCGGGGATATGAGTAGCTTATAAAATATTTCGATATAGGCAAATTTCGGACCTGTACTTGCATGCCATATATACGCCTCACACTCAGAATTTTACTGCAGGGAATTAAGGTGTGCAAATAGCAGTGTTGGATGGGAAGACAAACGTGTAAATAAATTAACATAAATGAATCTGTGGGATATTTATGTTGTTGGGCCTTCTTTTGGGCGAATCGGTGTTTATAAAAATTGTACTGGCCTCGTTTGTGACGTCATAGCGGGAGTCTGCCAAAAGTTTTGAGTACATGACAATAAATTTGTCATTTGGAAAGAAAATCGAGTAAAGCAATGCGAAAATAGAGAAAGAAAATGTCCTCGACGATGATTGTCACAGGGGTCATCTTGCTTTAATTTGCTGCAAGATGACAGTTGTTTTCATGGCTCCCTGATTAAAGGAAAGGTCATGTATGATTGCTGATTGTGTGGCTTGTCGTGGTACATTCATGAAAGCAAATCCACAATATTGTAATAATTATGTTTAAAATGGGCTCTGCTTGTGAATAACAGACTGAATGTCCTCGTGGATCTAGTTCCTTTGAAGTATTGGATGTTTTGATCAAATGTACATTTTGATGTTTTTAAGTGAAACGAAAAATCCCCAAAGTGAGTTAGTTTTTGTTCTATTTAACACAGATAGGCCTATTGGTTACAATTTGCAAAGTTATAAATGTCTTCATGGACACCTTTTCTCGCAAAAGGGACAAAAATACAACAAAAGCATGTTGTCCCCCATAATTAAACGAAATACTTAACTAAAACCCTTATTATATGGAATATTTGTCAAAGGGTATAGTCATGGAGTGTTAATAAATTTTGTTATTTTATATTAATTTGCGAACACAGTTTTCAAATGGGAAATATGATTTACATCCTCCACGCCATTTCTATAAATTAGAAGGGCCTTTCTTTGAATGAGCCTCCACAAAAACGAAACACATCTGAAAGTATTATTGTGCACAGTGTATCTCTAGAGCGCCCTCAGTGTTGAAGAATGTGTCATTCGTTAAAATGAGAACGGTTATCCATTTAATCCCGAGGAACGTAGGCCGTTTTCCATTCCTCAACTTCGTCTCCGTCTCAGGCTTTGTTCCCAAAATCAATCCCGATTGTGGCCTAAAGCGCTTAAATTACTTTGGATTACTGTAATTTTTTGCTTTATTGCGTCTTCTTTGATGTTCTGTGGCACTATTACAATGATAACTGCGCTTACAGCTTCAAAGTCAGCTATTAAAAAAAAGGAAGCCTACGACGGAGACGAAATTGAGTATTAGAAAACGGCCCTAGTCGCCGTGTTTTCCGTACAGCGCCCTCTGCTGACACGAATGAGACAGCCAGGTAAACCCAGTCACGACTTTTGTTCGGCTCAGGCTTCGCCTCTGGATCACCAATATTATGAACATATTTCAACGGTAACGACTAATTGTAATAAATACTACACAACTCCAGTCCTAATTAGACAGTGGGAAGTTCTGTACCAATGAATAAAGCCAGAAGGTGTCAAGTATAAGGGACTAAACTCATGGAACAGCCGTAGTGAAAAATGTAGCATGAAGCAGCCGAAGAAATAATTGCCGACATTTAGAAGACCCCAGTGGATGACGCCCCAACCTTGGAAAGTAAAGTTCTTGTTAACAACATGTTTAGATCTTAACGTTATTGCAAAAATAAATGTTGCAGCCAATGTGAAATCATAAGCTGTTTTAGGCAATAGTTTTGTATATTAGAACAGTGCGTTCAGTTACCTTCCCCATGTTTACTCGTTCAAGTGCAACTGCGTCGGATTCGACACTCATTATGTGACTTCTCATTATTACTTGGGCCAAGATATCCACCCACCAAACCAGTTACTTAAGGAACTATCACACAATACCATGCACACCGTGGTGGTCATGGCTGTACGTAAGTTGCAGGAGTTAACTCTACACCGTTGTAAATAGTTCAGAGAAGTATTTGGATGTAGCTGTAATTGAGATGACTCAAAGGTCAGTGAAAAAGAGACAAGAATTGCGCGTTTGGATGTCTGCTGCGTTCTCAGTGCCACTCGGAATCAGTGAGCAAATTTTATTGATGTATAGGACCTTCTGACTGGCCGAGGATTTTCGGATAACTCGAGATCAGTCGTTTGTAATCACATACTGCGCATGTCCATATACATATGCTTGTGGAGACAGTAAAAGTAAGAGCGAGGGAAGTAATTGAACGCACTGGGAAGTTACATTTGGATCATTTGCACGTGGAGAGGGCGCTATATCCGTGAACAAGTGATGCTGTCTATGCTGCTTTCGCAATTTTTGCGAACATATCCGCCTCAGCATAAAATGTAAAGAAATTGGAATCACAATTCATTCAGGGAAACAGATTTTACTTTAGTTGTACAGTAAGCGCCCCCCCCTGAAATAAGGAAAAATATACTTATCAAGGGCAAAGCCAAGTTTAATCTTTTAAAATTTTGTTCATATATTTACTAATTATTTTATTTATTGGAATCTTGTAATTAATGATCATCGTGCTAGGCAATCAATTGTTCACAGGTACACGGGAACTGTACAACAGCTGAAAAAAAAAACACATTTATAGGTGGGTGCCTGCCACTCTAGAGGTCGAGGTCTGATTTGCTTTGTTTCTCTTTTCAGTTATGCAATGCACTGTCACCACCTCGCATACCAATAGAAAATAAACCCTTGGCCAGCTTGTTATCATGTGGCCGCGTACACTGCCCTAAAGTAAATATTTGACATTTTTTGCCTGAAATTTGCTGGAATTTCTTTTTCGTTTCACTCCACGCTTTAGACCGTGTAGCACTGACCGAAAACTGTTTGAAGTGTGCAACATTGTGTACATCAATTATTGTGTTTCAGTTTGTAAATAAAACAAAATCAGTCGGAATGATCCGTCAGTGTGTTTGTTCTTCCTCTGATGCGTCCACTACATTTACATCACTGGCCATAAAACATCTCTGAGCTGGGAAGGGACAGAAATCTTTCAAAAATGCCCCCCCACACACACACACATAAGGAGACATTGCCTTTTTCTTTTTTTCTGTATCAAGGCCATTCGTTCTCTGCGACACTGGTTAATTAACCAAAATGACAAGTTTCCATGATTTCGCCAGATGAGACGCAAGTCATGAAGGTATCAGGGATTATTTCAATTTAACGCTTGGGGTTGGTAAAACAAACCATCCACTCCCGATGCTCGATAAACCATACACATAACAGCAACACCAGTCGCATTATGTAAGGCAGAATTTTAACACTGCTCTTGTTGGAAGCTTTCCTTCCCGGTTTATAATCCCTCTATCGAGTACCTGTTCGCTCATATCCTCAGAGGGAGGGCGCTGTATAGTGAATCGCAAATCTCTTAGGGGCGCATTCCACTAAATCGATTCCCTTGGGCGAGTTCATTAATATTTCGTGATTCAACGGGTAATTTACAATAAAAAGGTGCCAAAATCGGGACCGGACCGATAAGGCCAAAAAAATAAATAGTTTGTCTCTGGTCAGACTAATGTTCCAGAATTGATGCGACGACGCATTTTTTTTCTTCTTCGTTTGGAGTTGGATTGTAAAGACAATTGCAAACACACGTTGTCGAGTCATGAGACTAGACTAGCTTTATTATGATTATCAGCTGACCACAAACAACTTCGTATCCATAGTCTGCAATCACTTTTCAACATCAATCTCGTCGGGATATATTACCCTGAGTAAAAGATCGAGTTGCCTGCAAAAATGTTGAAGCTGTGAGGAAATAGAGGGCGCTGTTGCAGCGCGCGCAGACGGTTGTAGGCCAGTAAATAAACTGCCATAGCCAACAGTGATAAATACCAGAAGTTAAAAAAATCAGGAAAAATACTCACGAGTTTCTCATGCGTTTGAGACGCACGTTAAATTAAAGCCCGGTTTGTGATTTTCAACTTCTTTTCAAATTTCCATTCATTAACCGATGACTTCTGAAGATATTTATTTCCACGGAAGGTTACCCCTAAAATGCAACCTTGAAGCCCCGTACCATATTTGGAAATATCGATGCCTACCCTTCTCGAAAAATAGACCGTTTTCAGGCACCAATTTTTTTCCAAATCTCACTCAGACGCACGCTGGAATTCTTTTTGCCCGACTAAACATGTATTTTCTACAAATATTCAAATGCATGGGCCACAAAATGCTCTATTTCGTAGAGAATTCGAGTGCATACAAATTGTGATTTGGCCTGCGCAAGCAGTCTCTGGCCCATTAGGCTACTGGCCTAGTTACTAGTGCGCATGCTTGAAATCGACGCGCGCGCGCCCAAGGAGCCTCCTAAGCATTATACCTCAAACGTCTAGTATTACATTCGTTCTATAATGCAATTGGTCTCCAGATCTTGCTTGTATTTCGTCACTAGCACAGTTTCGCTGACAAGTGGCCAGTCGGTGGTTGGCTCGCTGACAAGTGGCCAGTCGGTGGTTGGCTCGCTGACAAGTGGCCTGTCGGTGGTTGGCTCGCTGACAAGTGGCCTGTCGGTGGTTGGCAAAAGTATCCATTTCAACATCGCGGAGATAAATTTGCATAACGTCACTTTCCGTGCAGTTCGTTACCAGCGTGCCATTGATTCACACTGGAACAAAGCATTGCCAAAATGACAACAGCGTCCCCATATCCATGCTATGACTTAGCAACAAGTTGCCTTGAATGTGTCTGCGGTTGACTGAACACAGCAAGGACATTGACACGCTAACCTGTGATAATCGGTCACTAAGGAGTGAAAGAAGCTGGGCATCATGAGCATTGCACCATGATAGTTATGGAAATAGCAAAATCGACAAAGTTTATAGAATAATATTTTCTTTCCTTAAATTCTCACAGACAACTTCCAAACCTGGTAACAATTCCATGAGATTATGTTTAATACATTTATTTCCCTCTCCGCCCCTCCACTAGGTCAATGTTGGTGGACAGAGGTACCACCGATCAATGTTTTGCCACGTGGAAAGGGAATTCCAGGATGCATGTTGAAAAACTGTAATTTTTATCACTAAATAAAATGACGGCTACCGTCTCCTACAATTTATACACGTGAGGAGAATTGTCAGGCCCGGGAACCATGCTACATCTTTAAAAAAAACAAAAACAAAAACAACAACAAAAACACAAAGCCAAGGAAAGTAAAGCAAATCAAGTCAAAACAAAGCAAAGCATACAAATGGTTTTGTTTAGGGCGACCTTTGATTTGTTTTATTTAATATTCATTCATCTGAACGAGCGCCCTCTCTGCGTTTTGTTAATTTCAGAACATGAAATATCATGCACGAGTAGTTTTAGAAACCACAGACAAAACTAAGAAGAACCCTTGCAAGTAGCACAACCACATTTTAACAAGAGTGCATGTTCAGTATCTGACTCTGCTCGCTGGAAAGTTCACTGTACTCTCTGAAAGGAATCGGTCGACCCTTTTAAACACCATGAACGTGTAATTGAAAGAGTGCTCCAACATTTTGAAAGTCTGTTTTCAAAAAGGAGACTCTGTAGGCCCCGGTTTTATCTTTTTCTCTGGAGACGTATTTCTCAACAATAGTGACAAAATTGGTTGCTAAGCCATGTTGCATACTTCTTTTATAGTTTAAAAGCGTGCGCTCTCCAGATGTCGATGTTCATCATATCCATTCTTCTGTGCACTTCTCTGTGCAGTTTAGGAAGCCCAGGAGGTTGTTGCGTGCTTGAGCCCAGGAGGCTGTTACGTGCTTGAGCCCAGGAGGTTGTTGCGTGCTTGAGCCCAGGAGGTTGTTACGTGCTTGAGCCCAGGAGGTTGTTACGTACTTGAACCCAGGAGGTTGTTACGTGCTTGAGCCCAGGAGGTTGTTACGTGCTTGAGCCCAGGAGGTTGTTGCGTGCTTGAGCCCAGGAGGTTGTTACGTGCTTGAGCCCAGGAGGTTGTTACGTACTTGAACCCAGGAGGTTGTTACGTGCTTGAGCCCAGGAGGTTGTTGCGTGCTTGAGCCCAGGAGGTTGTTACGTACTTGAACCCAGGAGGTTGTTGCGTACTTGAGCCCAGGAGGTTGTTGCATGCTTGAGCCCAGGAGGTTGTTACGTACTTGAACCCAGGAGGTTGTTACGTGCTTGAGCCCAGGAGGTTGTTGCGTGCTTGAGCCCAGGAGGTTGTTACGTGCTTGAGCCCAGGAGGTTGTTACGTGCTTGAACCCAGGAGGTTGTTACGTGCTTGAGCCCAGGAGGTTGTTACGTGCTGGAGCCCAGGAGGTTGTTACGTACTTGAACCCAGGAGGTTGTTACGTGCTTGAGCCCAGGAGGTTGTTGCGTACTTGAGCCCAGGAGGTTGTTACGTGCTTGAGCCCAGGAGGTTGTTGCGTACTTGAACCCAGGAGGTTGTTGCGTGCTTGAGCCCAGGAGGTTGTTGCGTACTTGAGCCCAGGAGGTTGTTGCGTGCTTGAGCCCAGGAGGTTGTTACGTGCTTGAGCCCAGGAGGTTGTTGCATGCTGGAGCCCAGGAGGTTGTTACGTGCTTGAGCCCAGGAGGTTGTTGCATGCTGGAGCCCAGGAGGTTGTTACGTGCTTGAACCCAGGAGGTTGTTACGTGCTTGAGCCCAGGAGGTTGTTACGTGCTTGAGCCCAGGAGGTTGTTGCGTGCTTGAGCCCAGGAGGTTGTTACGTGCTTGAGCCCAGGAGGTTGTTGCATGCTGGAGCCCAGGAGGTTGTTGTGTGCTTTGTTGAATGCACTGTTAAAAGACAAAAGGAACAGGTCTACAGATCGCCATATGTATAGAGTGTTGCCTCGATTGCTAGGATCATATTGAATGAGGGAAACAGGAATTCTCAGAATGGTACTCAGAACTTCAAGATTTTATCATGTTCATTTTGCGCATTAGGCCTCTCATTTATGATGATATTTTATGAAACCATGGCTGGCATGATAAATAAAAAGAACCTTGGAGCAGTTTTGATGCAATCACTTTTTCATGATGCATCATTTCAATGTTCAAGAATTTGGAAATTTGCATTTGCATCAAAGCATTCAGTTGTACCAAATTCTAGCCTTGCCCTGAACTTGCATAGGAAAGTGTATTTACGGCATGTCGACGCATTTCAATTAATAAATAGTCTGTCTACATTTTTTAGTCAGTTGAATCACACCTACATTTTGGCCATAGAGGGCGCAGCGTCATAGCTCTTTCTGGGTAAGTCTTATCTCTTTCACCAGTTTCTGGGAACTAAACACTGGCATGTGCACAAAATTACGGACAGCCTGCTCCCTGAGAGTGTACAGCTGAAGAAATAATTTATTCTTGCACACAAGTTTTCTGCAACTGTATTCTCTCCCTCACTGTATGAAAACCATTTTCATCCCTGTTTGGTTAATTTTGTTGGAAAAATTATCCATGCTTTCCTAGATAACTGATGGCGCTGTTGTGATGTTGTCCGGGGACCTTTAGTGCATGGTTTTCACATTGTGAATCCAGATTTTACTCAATGAAAACTCCTTGCTATGTATTTATGCAACAATGAACCACGGAGGGAGAAACAGTTTAGTCCAGCAAAGTCTTTTAAAAATCAGAGTTTTTGTGCACAAACCAATGCAACATCAAGTCTAGTTCTGTCATGAATATGAAAACATTCATTAGCATAAAACCAAAAGGTCACTAAAATGCCCTAAGAAACAGTGAAATACAGCTTGAAAATGAAGTTAATAAGCCATTTGCGAGTTAAATTGTATAAAATCAGGTGCACTGAGTTATCTGACAGCACATAAACATTACGACTAAAGACACTGTTGCTATATCTCATGAGTCGGGGGAAGTTTTCGCATAGCGATCACCCTCTCTGGAATGGACTGGTACCTTTGCGCCCTTCTTATCCATCGAGAACAACGTATTGTTGCAAGGCGTCTCTTATGTAACTATAAAGCAAAAGCTTGCCCCGAATCCCGAGGAATAGCAACAGTGGTTTTAGTAAGGAGAATTTAAGTTGTTATGTTCATGTGAATTTGAAGAACTCGGTGTACTAGATTTGGGTCAACATTAACTCGCAAAAGGCTTATTGAGATATAAAGGTGCGTTTTGAAGGTTTGTATTTAAAAAGTTGTATTGCAGCTACCCTTTAATTAAACGTGTGCGCATTCAACGCGCACGTTTAAAGCACACACACGGAGGGATTACCCCGCGTTGTTCATCATATTCTATCCAATGAGAGATCAGAGAAATCAAAACACGACTTGCCAACAACATGTTGGCCCTTACCAGCATGACACACTGAGCTGTGGGTTCAAGCAGACATTATTCGGAGCTCATGTATGCCTCTACAGGTGAGAAGCATTAACAATGATTAATTATTTTATTGAACTGTCAAAATCTGCAAACATGCCTCAGTTTTGTTCAATTCATGCGGCTTCACGTTTGGCCTATTGTAATGTAAAAAAAATAAAACCCTTCCAAAAGGCGGCAAAACTTTGTCAGTTGTTTAACAGGACAGTGAAATTGTTCTTTTAAATTACAAGGTACGTCAGTCATTCAAGCTTACAGTCGATATGAGTATTTAATCTTTTTGATAAAAGAAATTTTGCAATCGATCAATTTTGTTCTATAGTCTAGTTGCTCCAGAAAACCTGAATGAAGGAAAACGCTAATTGGGGGGAAAACAAGTCATGATTGGTTTCCAACACAGCGAGACAAAAAGCCTTGATCAGAAGCCAGCGCGTGATTATTGAAATCAGCCAACCACTCCCTTAGGTGTGCATGGCTTCAACTTGTTGTAGGGGATCTAGGATTATTGTGGCTGAATCCAAACCAGACGAAGGAATGACTAACAGGAGATTTTTTATTTTCCTCTCTTAATCAACAGAACGCGTTGATGGGTTCGCCTGCTTAAGTAAATTTTATCAAAGAACCCAATATTGCTCTATAAATATATTTCATAAATACCTTAGACAGTTTAGCAATTCCCAATGGTCTATAGCCCGTCACGTGGCTGGTCTTAAACGGGTGATAAAACATGGCTCGCCGTGGCACATACCATCAGATGGCTTGAAAGCCATTTGAAAAATTGAAGCAGAATTGGTGAACACGGTCATTGGGACTTTATAATTTGAATTATTTTTAATTTTTGACTCATAAGGTATTCTTATCTAAATGTATATAGTTGGCCAGTATTAACAGTTTATTTTGACCACTACTGGAGAATGGGTGTTGATGAAACGTCTCTCGCCACTGGCTCATGTCAAGCATTACGTGCCACGAGCTCGCCTGTCCGTTAAAGGCGGTTGTTTATGACCTAATTGTTGAACAGAGCCGTTGGAAATTTGTAGTTTTAAAACTTGTTTGACTGTCTGACTGAGAAGGTGTTTTTTGAATGGGAATAATTGATGTGCACATAATAAAATCCTTATTTAAATCCGTTCATAATTTACCGAAATAGAATACGTCGTCTTACTTG
This sequence comes from Acanthaster planci, assembly GCF_054643075.1. Lineage (NCBI taxonomy): Eukaryota > Metazoa > Echinodermata > Asteroidea > Valvatida > Acanthasteridae > Acanthaster > Acanthaster planci. The sequence continues at coordinate 884,174 of NC_141777.1, forward strand.
TAAGGAGCTGCAACAGACAGTTGACTGAAAAAAAAAATACATGTATGGCAAATCGTGTGAGGTGACAGGTCCTTTTGCCATTTGGCGGTGGCCTACATAGCTATGAGTGCTACCTCAAAGGCAACATCACTGTATTGATGCTGTCCACTGATCAGACACATCACAATCAACGGCAAAAGTATCACGTCCAATTTGTTCTCCGCAGACACCTATCTGAACGTATTCCCTCCCCTTTGATCAGTGTTGTCACCTCTACACAGTCCGCGCGCATACTAAAAACTAACACAACAGGGAAACCAAACCAACACGCGCCATTTCAGCGCCGCTCCGACGAGCACTGAGGGATGAAAAGATTAATAACTGGTTACGATGCGTTGCCACGGCAACGAGAGAGTGGTTTGACGCTCTAGCATTACAAGTCAACGAGCAGGCAGAGGAGGAATGCAAGTGCTGGACCAAGCTTGAGGAGAAATGAAATGCTGGCTCCAAAATGAGCGGGGCTGTTGGAGGCTTTGCTCTGCTCTTGACGTGGAACTAGAGAGAAAGAGAATCGCCAGAGCTAGCCATTATGTTTGCATTTGGAATTTACCAAAGGCAACCTATCGGGTAAGGGGACTTGCTGATGCGTGCGGCTGAGTTGTATTCCGAGTTCGTTACACCACATCGCGCTGGCGGAGGGCTTCGTTGTCCACAGCAACAGGTTTGTTCGCCCTTGGAGTGAGGGTGCTTGCTGATCGCAACCTACGCGTGCAAACAAAAGGAGTCAGCCAAGCGGTAAGTCATGATGTATATGGCCTAAAACCCTTCGCGGCTTCGAAACGAATAACTGATTAACATTTTGCTACTTTACTGTTCGGGGCAAATATCTGCGGTATAACATTCAGTAAAATCTGTCTCTTGACTGTTTTTTTTCAAGAAATTGACCGATTATGTGCTGAAAGAAGGATTAAAAATTAACACAAGACAGAATCTGCTATTACATTAAATAGCAACTCACAATCCTTCCTTGCAAAGAAAAAGAACGACCACAATAGCAGTGTTTCCATAATAAAGAACAAAAAAATGTTAGCAAGCGCTTAAACATAGATACAAGATGCCAGGCGTTTTAATATGCAGAACTAAACTCCTTTATTACAAAAATGAAGAACAGATGTATTACATACTTTGTGTGTGTGAATCCTCATCCGTGTTGGGTTAACCCAAAATAGCCGGGGTTAGAATATAGTCTCCCCGTTGACAACTGTATTCTCTCCCTCACTGTATGAAAACCATTTTCATCCCTGTTTGGTTAATTTTGTTGGAAAAATTATCCATGCTTTCCTAGATAACTGATGGCGCTGTTGTGATGTTGTCCGGGGACCTTTAGTGCATGGTTTTCACATTGTGAATCCAGATTTTACTCAATGAAAACTCCTTGCTATGTATTTATGCAACAATGAACCACGGAGGGAGAAACAGTTTAGTCCAGCAAAGTCTTTTAAAAATCAGAGTTTTTGTGCACAAACCAATGCAACATCAAGTCTAGTTCTGTCATGAATATGAAAACATTCATTAGCATAAAACCAAAAGGTCACTAAAATGCCCTAAGAAACAGTGAAATACAGCTTGAAAATGAAGTTAATAAGCCATTTGCGAGTTAAATTGTATAAAATCAGGTGCACTGAGTTATCTGACAGCACATAAACATTACGACTAAAGACACTGTTGCTATATCTCATGAGTCGGGGGAAGTTTTCGCATAGCGATCACCCTCTCTGGAATGGACTGGTACCTTTGCGCCCTTCTTATCCATCGAGAACAACGTATTGTTGCAAGGCGTCTCTTATGTAACTATAAAGCAAAAGCTTGCCCCGAATCCCGAGGAATAGCAACAGTGGTTTTAGTAAGGAGAATTTAAGTTGTTATGTTCATGTGAATTTGAAGAACTCGGTGTACTAGATTTGGGTCAACATTAACTCGCAAAAGGCTTATTGAGATATAAAGGTGCGTTTTGAAGGTTTGTATTTAAAAAGTTGTATTGCAGCTACCCTTTAATTAAACGTGTGCGCATTCAACGCGCACGTTTAAAGCACACACACGGAGGGATTACCCCGCGTTGTTCATCATATTCTATCCAATGAGAGATCAGAGAAATCAAAACACGACTTGCCAACAACATGTTGGCCCTTACCAGCATGACACACTGAGCTGTGGGTTCAAGCAGACATTATTCGGAGCTCATGTATGCCTCTACAGGTGAGAAGCATTAACAATGATTAATTATTTTATTGAACTGTCAAAATCTGCAAACATGCCTCAGTTTTGTTCAATTCATGCGGCTTCACGTTTGGCCTATTGTAATGTAAAAAAAATAAAACCCTTCCAAAAGGCGGCAAAACTTTGTCAGTTGTTTAACAGGACAGTGAAATTGTTCTTTTAAATTACAAGGTACGTCAGTCATTCAAGCTTACAGTCGATATGAGTATTTAATCTTTTTGATAAAAGAAATTTTGCAATCGATCAATTTTGTTCTATAGTCTAGTTGCTCCAGAAAACCTGAATGAAGGAAAACGCTAATTGGGGGGAAAACAAGTCATGATTGGTTTCCAACACAGCGAGACAAAAAGCCTTGATCAGAAGCCAGCGCGTGATTATTGAAATCAGCCAACCACTCCCTTAGGTGTGCATGGCTTCAACTTGTTGTAGGGGATCTAGGATTATTGTGGCTGAATCCAAACCAGACGAAGGAATGACTAACAGGAGATTTTTTATTTTCCTCTCTTAATCAACAGAACGCGTTGATGGGTTCGCCTGCTTAAGTAAATTTTATCAAAGAACCCAATATTGCTCTATAAATATATTTCATAAATACCTTAGACAGTTTAGCAATTCCCAATGGTCTATAGCCCGTCACGTGGCTGGTCTTAAACGGGTGATAAAACATGGCTCGCCGTGGCACATACCATCAGATGGCTTGAAAGCCATTTGAAAAATTGAAGCAGAATTGGTGAACACGGTCATTGGGACTTTATAATTTGAATTATTTTTAATTTTTGACTCATAAGGTATTCTTATCTAAATGTATATAGTTGGCCAGTATTAACAGTTTATTTTGACCACTACTGGAGAATGGGTGTTGATGAAACGTCTCTCGCCACTGGCTCATGTCAAGCATTACGTGCCACGAGCTCGCCTGTCCGTTAAAGGCGGTTGTTTATGACCTAATTGTTGAACAGAGCCGTTGGAAATTTGTAGTTTTAAAACTTGTTTGACTGTCTGACTGAGAAGGTGTTTTTTGAATGGGAATAATTGATGTGCACATAATAAAATCCTTATTTAAATCCGTTCATAATTTACCGAAATAGAATACGTCGTCTTACTTGTAAGGAGCTGCAACAGACAGTTGACTGAAAAAAAAAATACATGTATGGCAAATCGTGTGAGGTGACAGGTCCTTTTGCCATTTGGCGGTGGCCTACATAGCTATGAGTGCTACCTCAAAGGCAACATCACTGTATTGATGCTGTCCACTGATCAGACACATCACAATCAACGGCAAAAGTATCACGTCCAATTTGTTCTCCGCAGACACCTATCTGAACGTATTCCCTCCCCTTTGATCAGTGTTGTCACCTCTACACAGTCCGCGCGCATACTAAAAACTAACACAACAGGGAAACCAAACCAACACGCGCCATTTCAGCGCCGCTCCGACGAGCACTGAGGGATGAAAAGATTAATAACTGGTTACGATGCGTTGCCACGGCAACGAGAGAGTGGTTTGACGCTCTAGCATTACAAGTCAACGAGCAGGCAGAGGAGGAATGCAAGTGCTGGACCAAGCTTGAGGAGAAATGAAATGCTGGCTCCAAAATGAGCGGGGCTGTTGGAGGCTTTGCTCTGCTCTTGACGTGGAACTAGAGAGAAAGAGAATCGCCAGAGCTAGCCATTATGTTTGCATTTGGAATTTACCAAAGGCAACCTATCGGGTAAGGGGACTTGCTGATGCGTGCGGCTGAGTTGTATTCCGAGTTCGTTACACCACATCGCGCTGGCGGAGGGCTTCGTTGTCCACAGCAACAGGTTTGTTCGCCCTTGGAGTGAGGGTGCTTGCTGATCGCAACCTACGCGTGCAAACAAAAGGAGTCAGCCAAGCGGTAAGTCATGATGTATATGGCCTAAAACCCTTCGCGGCTTCGAAACGAATAACTGATTAACATTTTGCTACTTTACTGTTCGGGGCAAATATCTGCGGTATAACATTCAGTAAAATCTGTCTCTTGACTGTTTTTTTTCAAGAAATTGACCGATTATGTGCTGAAAGAAGGATTAAAAATTAACACAAGACAGAATCTGCTATTACATTAAATAGCAACTCACAATCCTTCCTTGCAAAGAAAAAGAACGACCACAATAGCAGTGTTTCCATAATAAAGAACAAAAAAATGTTAGCAAGCGCTTAAACATAGATACAAGATGCCAGGCGTTTTAATATGCAGAACTAAACTCCTTTATTACAAAAATGAAGAACAGATGTATTACATACTTTGTGTGTGTGAATCCTCATCCGTGTTGGGTTAACCCAAAATAGCCGGGGTTAGAATATAGTCTCCCCGTTGACATTTTTTTCTGATATCGCTGCAGTGCAATTTTTTTTTCAGGAGTTAAGCCCCTAGGAGTTTTTAGAATAACTCTTTGCGGTCATTTTGACACCATTTTTGCAAAAATGAAACTTACTGTTCTCGCACAGGGCGCATTTTCCGAGACGGGTCAGCCAAAATCTATACTTTTCCTCCTCGGTGCTCAATGCACGCGTACTGGCACTCATTTAGCTGTGAACTTGAACTGATCATAACAACAAAACTGTACGTCTGATTGAGTTCAAACTTTTTAATGATAGAGAGTGTTTATGCATACTAGGTATTAAAAACAACGAGCGTGGTACCGCCGAGTTCTTGCACTGCAAAAACTGTTAAAATCAACACTTTTTGGTGTTATCAGATGACCAAACCATAGGGTATTACTTTAATACTGGTGATGTTATTTCGCACACTTGTAAGTGTTACAGTGCACTGGAGGGTATTGAAGGTAACACAAAATAACACCAAAATTTTTAACACCAATAAAAAGTGTTGGTGTAGTCCTCTGATAACACCGGAGCAATTAAATTGAACACCCCATTTTTTGCAGCTGGGGGCAGAATCCGCCCCCAGCTGCGAGATAGGCCCAATTCTTTTTAAAGGTTAAATGAAGTGCATTTATCGTTCATTCTAGTTATAACCTGCATCTGCTCATCTGGACCCATGCATCACAGGGGATCCAATATACTTTCCATCATAAACCTTTATTTTGTATGATGACAGAATTCAATAAAGGGAATATTGTGTACACGTACTTGAAAGGCGATTGCAGTGTAACCTAATACAATGCAATCAATAGGCCGGTCTCTTACTTTTTTGTACAGAGATTTGTTCCCGATGGTCATTTATCATGTGCTTTCAAGGGGCTGTTATGATCACACAGAGGGGATAATGTTTACTACCCGGTGAGATTTGGATCAGTGACGTTTCCGGGTGGGGGTGTTTAAAAGTCCTCCGCGTTGATACGATACTTATTTGGATCAACGGTTCTTTCTTGAAACAAAACGATCTGAGTTCCTTTTTTATGGAACTCCTAACAAACAAAAATTGATCTTCTTTTGAGAAACACTGTACTTGAGTTCAAGACTAGTTTAATAGGATGAACAGAAATCTTTGCATTAGGGGCAGGGGAAGTTAATGATCTGTTGTCGGAGAGTGTATTGCTAACACTAGCAATAACAAGTACGCCTGTGGATGCCGCTGGATATAAGGACCACCACCACTTCCCGTATGTGTTGATTACACCAGCCACAGCCTGTCAATTTGGATATAGATTGAGAAACAAGAAAGTGTTCCCGAAAATTGTTCTCAAGAACGACAGAAGTCTTTTTCCTCAATGGCGTATATAAGGAGCAGCGACTTAAGTCACTTAAGATGTTGTTATTTGCAGCAAGCTCCAACCAACCCAAAGAGAACTCTACACCATCTATTTTTTTAAATTCAGCTATAGGCCTACATCAGAGAGAACAAGACCTGTGACAACAAGACGCGTTTAAATTCCAGTCCTCCAGGAAAATAGCACGTGCTATTTTTCCCCTTTAAAGAAAATATCAAGCAAAATGATTGCATTGTCACGGCAATCTCTCTCTCTCTCTGTTGCCACTCTCGCATAAAAAATGTCAGAAATGTTTGCTTGATGATGCGTACAAGATATATCTTATAAAGGTCATCCCGTGACTATCACCGATCACAAGAAATAATAAGCTTCTCTAAACATTGGAGGAGCTTTGCACTTTGCCGGAAGTCGGTCATGATGTGATTGGTTTCTAGGAGATAAACCGAAGTCCTCCTATTCCTCCTAAGAAGAAATTATCGCTTGGTGATGGTACCTGTAGCGCATAATCGAGATTCTTCATAAGCGCTGAATGGCATCCTGCCGCTTAAACGTGCAGAATAAATAACCAACCGCATGACGGGCTCATGGGAGCATGTTTCAATTATGCGATGCTACAAGGCTTTGCTCTAAAACTCTCTCAGAAACACAAATCACTAGAAAATATCGGCCGCGCTGTCACCGGTAATGGATACTCATTAAAATGGAGAGAGACTATAGGTGATGATGAGCGGTGTAGCATCGTCATTTTTGACCGCCGCGCACAGTGACAGCAAGACGGAGTGGTGTATTATTGCGCGCGGCCCGCATCACGCTCCGCCCTTCAGAACCTGATGTGTTGACACGGCTACTCTCCAGCAAAATGTCATTATTTGATATGCCTGGGCAATTAAGTCGTGGAGGTTAATGGCGTGATTGTTGCTTCAGTTACAGGACACTTGTAAGGGGTGACATTAGTGACTGCTATTAAGGTGAAGGAAACGCCCACTTTTAGGTATAAGGTAATTATCAAACAGGGCTGTCTCTATGACGACAGCTATTCCTATCCTGATTCCTTCTCCTTAATACCCTTTTCCCAAGCCTACGACGGCATTCGGTTTACATGAAGCAACCTTATAATCCAAGTATAAATTCTATGATCGATTCGAAGAAGAAATCAACATGAACGGGGAAATGGACTGAAAGGAAATACACAGTAAGTGACCCTAGGAACATGTTTTGATGTAAGCCAAAGTCCACACGTCACAATGTCTCCTCCCGTTTTGAATTGGATCATTTAAGTAATGGGCATTTCGGATGACATTTAGAATCAGAGCGGTTTGGGCATTTACGTGTCTTGTTGCTGCCCTGACGGCATCGCCTTTCGCATGACCTCCTTTTTTTATCTGAGGCAACACAAAAATAACTTTTCCCCCCGAACTTGTCGTAAGATGTACAGGAAAACCCGACAGCACACCCCATCTTGTCCAGATCGCTGGTATAGTGCCCTTTCATTTCAAGAACCTAGACTAGTGTCTTTTCGACGAGTGAAGGCATCGTAGACAGTATAGCGTTGTCAAGGGGAGCTTAACTGCAAGATCACAAACACGGGTTGATGGCGGTTTGGACAGTAAATTGGGACGCAGATTAATCGCACAATATGGACTATGAATGAAAACACGGAACGTTGAAAACAGATAATAAAGTACCTTGAACAATACGAGGGAAAAGCGTCGTGCATTGCTATGTTAACATATTGTCTGATTTAAACAGGCTCATTTATTTTGCAGTGCATGGGCAAGCACTATGAAGCAGGCACACGCAGCTACGGAAGTTGGACTGTTGTAAACCTTGAAACTAAACTGTTTTTTTTATTCAGTGAGGACAACGTTTGGTTGAAAAATATAAAGCTGCTTTGAAGTTCTTTGGACATGGGCCAATTTAGGAAAGTGGAATTAGGAAGCAAATCCAGGAAGAAAAACAAAACATTAAATCTAAGCCGTTAGTGCCGAAATGTGCCAACTGAGGAGACGCCTCAACACTGTGACTGGTAGTTGGCCTAATTTACATCAGTTTTGTCTGAAAAGCGGCATCGACCCAGTCACCGCTAATACGATCTCCTAACGGGATAGTCTCGCAGACTTCCCGGACAAAAGCTGGCCGTCTTTAGTTCGTTTCCCGGGCAAAGCGACGGACCAGAAATAGCTTCGTGACAAAAGGCGTCGTGTTATTGCAGGAAGATCGTGCGTCAACGCCGCGGATAGTAATACGGATCCCAGCAAGTGAATCTTCTTTGCACGTTTTGAGGGCCTTTCCCCCCTTTCAGACATTATTTTATCCAAACTGATAGGGAATGCTGAAATTAGATATACTTCTTTCAATTTTTGTTAAAGACAGAAAAGACACCGAGAAAATTTACTTGAAGAAAATGTAATGACGTCAAAAGAAGCAGTCGCTTCACGACTGGTATTGATACAGACATTGATACAGATATTTTTTCGCATGTTATTAATTAACACCAATCACTTCTACGAAAGCCCAAGCGATATTGCCTTTCAGATAAACGAGATGAGTTATTTTGTTCATTTGTTCAAATTTTGATAATATCCTTTTCAGAGGGTTTCACTTCCAATTTTCTATGGGTTACCGATACTCATGTCATGTTGCCATGGATATAGTGAAGGACATATTTCCCTCGGCGATCCATTTATCTGATTGTGCAGACTGGCACCACGGTTAAGTCAAGGATAAAAAACACGTTAGAAGTCCGTAAGAGCTCTAACCTGATTATTCTACCTTTCACCTTCGGTTAACCTAGTTTACACGTGTATACAAAAATCCACCATTTCTGCTCTAAACACACAACCACCCTTTGGGAGTTTTGCAGCCAGGTAAAGATATGGTTCCCAGCCGTGAAAGGTTACCAAGTTGGCTTGAGCTGATAAAAGACAAAGACAGTGTGGGAAAGAAAATGTCTGTCTGGCTTTTTCCTATCTACAGTAGATAGGATAGGCGCTGGATGTGATTCAAATCAATAGGACGCATTGTGTTACAACTCCACCGTTTGCACAAGAGGCCTTTGCCTGATAAACCCGATATATTTGACATTCAGCGTTCCAAAAATGCCGTCTCCATACAGCCTAATCTCTCCAGACAAAACCTCCCGAAAATGTCATCAAGCCATTCTTCGTCTTGCTTTTTTCAGGTTCAAGAAGACTGCCTATCCTCTCAGGGCAAGTAGTTTTGAACTCAGGCGATCCGATAAAAACTACTCATGTCATTTTAACGCTTGTGTTTGTCAAATGCCAGGTTCCCTCTGTCCGGCTGAATTCCAGTATTAGTGCAACATGATCCTGTATCAAGTAGAGTCCGATTTCTAGTCGACGACCATTGCGATTTCGCTTCTTTTTGTTCAGTTTGACGAAACAGACCGCAACACACGACGTCAGCCACGCTGCAAATGAGAGCCCGCCATCGAGGAGCTTTTAATTTACACAGAAGTTTACAGCATAGTGTAACGAAGAGAGCGTTTTCTTTCGCTCCGCCGAAAGCTTCCAATTGGCTCCATTGCAATTGTTTCACGGTTAGTTTGAAAGATGGTATGTTGTTATTTGGATCTGAGATTTACGATCATTCATGTCTTGAATGCGTGAAATGACCAAGGAATGCTGCACAACGTGTCTAAGGGTTGTCCTCTTCATCGGTAATCGGACGAGTTAATTTTTTTGGCCTTTCCCAACGACCGTCTTGATTTGCGTCTGACTGTATCTGCCAAATGATGCCAAACTGCAAAAACCAGTGACCCATTGATATCATATCTCTTAACTACTTTGTTCTCCGGTTTCCGGTGGGAAGAACCTTGGTTGACAGTTTGCCGTGAGTGAGGGTCATCCGCGAGGTTTACGTTCCGTCAACTCAATCCCTCACTCTACGCGTTGAAATCAGAAATTTCGTCGCTTGGCTCAATTTTGACCTTGTTTAGCCATGGTTTGTCATTTCAAATAACGGAAACTAGGCTAACATTTGGTAAGGAAGCGAAGGATCGCTGAAGGTTGCCGGCGGCCTTTGCCAGATCAGAGGTCAATACCCAACAGACATCCAGACCTCAGACTGTTTGTGGTCTGCAGTTTCGCACAGGCAGTTGTTTTCTTGGGATCGACATCTTACTTGGAAAGAGAAGAATGGCCAAGTCGGCATTGGTGACAACTGTCTGGGCATACACGAGACGACGGCATCGCTCCAGTATACATCACCCAAGTGGTATGATTCTTCAGTTCGTCCTCTTAAAATAGGGTCTGGTGAAGGAATCGATTTTTAACCATTTCGATGCTCTCTTTCTACATGGTGTAACTTGCAAGTGATTTTGCTATTTCAATCCCAATTTCATCATTAACATTAACGGATTAGTATTGAAAAAATTCATGGTTGTAGTTTTAGTTAAAGAAATAATAATTGTGGAAAGGACGGCGGTAATTGGGAGATAATAATTTAAAGGAAGGCTCTTTGTTTGTGGGGTCTTAATTATGTTTTAGATAAAGTGATTTCTGAGAAAACGGCAAGCAACTACTTCATGAATGGTTCAGAAACACACCAGTTTTCATGGTTAGGACTCTTGGAGTTCTTGTTGTACCAAAGCTAGGGGTCTGCTTGTTTTTCAATTTGAAACCTGTCCTGCACTGTGGCGTAAACTGGGGTGACATTTCTGAGGGACCACCCGTGGGGCAAACATTTCAATGTTCTAAATGTACCTGGTGAGCATGGACTTGGGCGGGGGGGGGTTGGAGTTGTTGGTCCTACGGAATTGGAGGGTTTATCTCCAGTGGCCAAAATGTTTAGCAGTCTAGGTAATCTTTCCCACTGGAAGTAGAAGAAGTGCATGGTGGCTTCTGAGCTGGACTTTTTTTTTTGAGACTGGGTCCTAAAGAACGGGCGGCGTGTTTTTCAAACCGAGCTCGCAACGAAGCGGATCCCATCAGTACTGGCAACTGTACAGTATAGCCAAACAGCATGAAGTAATTCCTTTTAATCCACTCAACATTTCCATTAGGCGTTTGGAATACTGGTTTCACAATTACCTTTTGCATCATTTGGTGGGAGGTCGCGTTTAATATTTAAATAGAGAGAATACCGGAATGCAGGTTTCTTTGTGTTGGAGTGCTGTGTGTGGTGTGATCCACCTTCATCTCAAAGCCTTTCTTCCTTTCACAAAAATGCAACAACGATTGGTGCAAGCATAAGAAAGCGTACATGTAAATACATGTAAAGTGTAGTTGTTATAATATATGCCTATCGCACGGAGTGACGGTGACGGACACTGAAATGGTTCGACAGTGTTTTGAACCTATCTCATTAATCTGAAAAATCCTTTCTTGCATGGCAACTGTCAATAATTTTGCGCATGAGTACACGTCTGCGATGTAGAGTGTGCAAATATTGTCACTTTGTATTAGTCTTTGTAGTTGCAAGTTAATTTGTTGGAACCATGATACATTTTCTACGGCATCCTTGCAAGCGTTTATCGTGCCGGCATGATGCATTAAGTAGGGTAGTTTATTTTGAGAGGTGTGGTTCGAACGTTAAAGACTGTGGACTTTTCCCTGCAACATTGTTTGGCATTAATTTTGACTGCATTAACATTCGTATAGACGTATGAGGTAAGCGGAATAGTAATTATTGTGCACTTCGTGCAGCTTTAAAATTGGAGTTACATGGAGTTGCTTTGGTAACGTGTCAAGTTTGGTGTGAACTTGGACGAGAAATAAAGCGCCACATGTGTACATGATGAGTTTTTAAAGGTAAAATGCACCAATTGGTTGTATGCTGCAATTTCCAAAGAGTCCATCGACTTGCTTCATGTTTTGTGTTCACTGCCATGAAAAAATCAAGAAAAGCACATTGCGTTAACGGTCAATTTGTCTTGTGCAAAATCCATGGACTACAGGGCGTTCCCTTCTGAGTGTGCAAACAACGCACATGCTGGGCTAGTTAGTATACCAGTATATGTAGTTTATAAATTTACCTTGAGTGTAACGCGCTTCTTTCAACAATAAAACACTTTGGATTGGTCGAAAAAACTTCGTGGACCAGTTCTGTCACTGCAGTCGAGGTAACAGGCATGCGTGCGCGACCGCGCGACCATACTTTCTCGTCGGTTTACACGTCGTCAATGCAAGTCCAGATACACTCAGGTGACAGATGTGGGACCAAAAAACCAATAATTATGAGCACGGGGGAAACTGTGGCTGAAAAACAGGGGTTTGTTGCCTGGAAATCGTAGGTTTTTTTGGACCAAAGTTAGGGTTTTCGCAGCACAGCTCAGAAGCGCTGCCATGTTGGCCTTTCGCTGTGCAGCTCGGGTAGGGTAACCATGTGGGCAAAGCGCTGCATGGCCAGCAGTGTAGACGATTCAGTTGGGGCCTATCCCACTTTTTCTTCGTCTTTTTGGCATTAAGCTTTGAATGCTTGCTTGAACTGGGCGCGGCTGAGCGGTTTTGCCCACGACAAGTGGTGAAAGTCTGTCGAGTTGTAAACGTGCCGAATCAGTGAAAGCGCTCTATACGTGGGCCTCGGATCAATAAGTTACAAACCCGACGGCATATAGGAGTACTTTTCTCCAATATCTTGGTTAATGTCACGATCTGCTGGGTGCCTCGAACAAAGTGAAAGCATCTCACTAATCATTAATTCCACCCACCCTTCATCACAGATGATACCTGCAGTTGCAAGCTCTCTTTCGGATGCTTAGATTAAGAACTGTTTATCGAAAAGGGCTGTTTTTATCTTTTTTTCTTCTTTCTTTTCATTTTATTTCACTTTCGTATAGATATCATCCAACACAAAGTCAAAATTCCGCACAAACGTAAGGGTTGAGTCAGAAAGTGCGAAGAAGAGACCGGCAAGAAAAAAATCCAATTGTATTTGTGTCTTTTTTGGATGGTAATATCTATGTTGAAGGAGGAGAGCTTGCCGGTTGAGAGCTAGTTCCAAAGATCAGCATTTGTTAGACAATTCAGGATTGACTTAGGGTAAATAGATGCAGGAGACTCCATTAGAAGCGTGTACCCGGACTTAAGGATAAATTAAGCACAACCGGAGACAGATACTAATACAAATTGGGACTGCAGAGTAAGCCTTTCACAGTTTACATTCCAAGTCGCCATTTATTCCGATTACGGTAATTGATGTCAGTGTATGCATTACGTCCAACCAGATTTGAACATCGGCGGCAATATGGCCAGTAGGGAGCCCGATCGGCGCGTCAACTTCGCTGCGGAGCGCGTGGGTTCGATCGATCAGGGCCCAGGGGACAGCAATGAGGAGGATATCCGACCCACAGACGAGGTAGGCTTGTGGTTCAGTTTAATTGTAACAGTCACAACTGGGGCGAGTTAGATGTTGAATCTGAAATCAAAGGTCGTATTCAGAATGATTCACAGGCTTTATTTGTAAAATTCCCGTTCGTCATGTTCTTTTAGTTGTATGTACATGTATATTCTTGAACATCAACACACTTTCTGTCGTACTGCTCTTTGAATGCATGGACACACGACAGTTTACATGAAACAAATAGAAGAAGAAAACACAAATAAAATTCAAACGCGCTCCTGCACGGCCCGAAAGGTAAGACCGATGTTGTCTCGTTAAGATTCAAAAGGTCCCGTGGGGTCAATTGGGAGGGGCGTTGCTGATTGGTTTCAAGGTTCCTTCACCACTTACTGGTCTTACTGCGTCGAACGTGTACTATCACGTTGTATATTATCATAAAAGAGGACGAAGCAAACAGTAAAAAGAACCTCTATCGATTTTCATTTGTGTTGTTAGTTAGTAATTAATCTTGCCTGATTACTGTAAGGGCTCGACTCTCACTAATGATGTCAATTTAAGGCCACTGCAGCACGTTGCAAACACATCAGACATCACCTGTGTGCACCATGCTACCAAAGCGCAATAAACGACTCGGATTATTTAATGTCGATAGCAAAACAAATCAGCGAGTCATTCGCCACCGCACTCGATGTTCAACAGCCAGGCTCTGATGTTACCTGGATACTAGGTGTCTGCCACTCTGCCGAACGGTTTTTTGCAGATGGTTGGTTAATAACAAAATGTCAACAATTTCTTCTGCGCCAGATCATCATGTCGTCTTTGTCAATTATTCATAGCTTCCTGTTGTTGTTCAAACGATGATGACATATAACTCCGCACCTTGTATGTAGGCTGCCTCCAAAAAGTGTGGTTCCCAGTCCAAAATATGCCGGTTATCTTGAGAGATGCGCTCTGATAGCCGCCAAAACTGGAAATCTCCGAAACGGCCCGACACAAGCCCCGAATTCATTTCATTGATATTGGTGAACACCAAGCTGGTATAAATTGCTTCCCTGTTTTAGATGTACCCCCTGATGTACCACAATTCGAAAAACGTTTTCTTAATTTCCAGTTTTGTAAATCTTCTTTGATCATGCTGACCATTATGGATGTGTGCACGCGGCATCTAAAAATAGAAATCGTAAACATCTGTGTCAGATTCGCTCTCAGTAACTACAATAAAGCGCTGGCTTAGAAAAACCCCAAATGAGTCCACGTCCGAATTACTTTACTACTGAAAATGGTTTGCACATGGTTGCCCCCACGGGCGCGCGAACTTTGTTTCCAGCTTTAGGCACAATAGTCAATAGAGGGCGCTTAACATTATGTAACCAGGAACCACGTTTCACCAGCCTTCACTGCAAACGCTTGGAAACCAAATACATGTAGCGGCATTTATCATTTTGTTCAATACAGATGGAAAGATAAACACCTGTAGGTGAAATAATTGTGCCTTTTGTACCAGTTAAGTTCAATTTTTAAATTGTTTAAATTGTATTACGCCCCTTACTTTTTGGGGAGTGACTATATGCACATACGAGGCAAATGTTAGAAATCTTCAAATCGATTTGCTCCTGAAATATAAAAAAAATCCTTTTTTCATTTCAGAAATACAGCTACTTAAATTTTACCTCTGATTACCGTTTTAGTGTCAGGTATCCAGTACTTCCACATCTTCTATTGGAAAAATGCATTTGCATGCAATTGACATCAGAAGTTTGGGGTCAGATATGATCATCAACATGCGCTAATTAGTATCACTGTTTCTATGCATGTACATGTATCTAATAAGAGCAACCTGTAAATCTCAAAATTTATGAAAGATGAGGTTCAACTTTTCATATTGTCTTTTCCCTTGTACACAGACACGATATCAATCATGGAAGAGGCGAATCAGAGAATATTTTGAGGTAAGCTCATAACTATTTCATACTTGTCTACATCTTGCTCATATATACATGTATACACACCATTAGTGATTGCAATTAGCATAATTATCCTTTCATTACAGAGGGCACTCTCTGGGGAAGTAAAACACGTAAGGCCAAAAGGTTAATTGCAACACAATTAGTAATTTCAAGAAATGGTTTATTTACGGGTAGTGTCATGATAATGAGCAAGGCAGCAGATCCATGACGAGGAAGATGAGGAATATCCATAATGCTTTGTGACTGCCTTTTTTCTCTGCGTTTTGTTTTCTTATAAATTTTGAAACTTTCATAAATAGCTCCTTTTTCACCCTCCATTCATGAGATGACATTTAGTGACACTTGATACAGCTGGGATCATTGCGTGTGGTCAGATACCGCGCCTAATAGTATCATGACATTGCAAGCATTCATTAATCTGTGAGGCCTGGTCTCGCCTAGATGGTAACCCCCAGCGTCTCTCGTGTGTTAGAAGATAGGGCTATCGCTTAACCCCATATATTTAGTGCACGTCTGTGGAAATTATGCAATTCCTCCCAAACCACTTCAAATATCAAATTGTCCTTTTATGACTTTTTTCGTTAAGTCTTTTGCCTCTTTTGTTATTATATTTACGAAAATCAGATAAAGCGTTTGCAGGTTAAATAGCAATTGATATCCAAAAACTGAAGTTTTCACATGCAAAAGTGTACATGGATGTATAGGTGTTATGCAAAGTTGTTGAAATACATTCATTTTCCTGTGTCTGTGTTTCATTTCGAGTCGAGAGAGATATTTTGCCATAAAATGGAACTATGCATAACGTGTGTGTGCTTCATTAATCAATATGATCATAATTAAAATGAGATAAGGATTATGTCACTGTATTATTTATATAGACATGTTATTCTGCTATCCTGGCGTTCCATCTCCGCAATATGGGGGGGGTCAAATCCCCATTGAAAACATATAATTCCTAAAAACCTAGTCTGAATTGGGTTAAAACTCGAAGTGCTGAGTGCCTAAATGTTAGGAAATGTCATCCTTCACATCATTTTAAACTATAGCCTATGTAATAAATGGTCTTAATGTTACTGTATCCGGTTTGATGCGTACTTGCAAAACCGACATTTCTTGTAATGACCTTGAGACTGAATACTGAATGTTTTCTGAGTACAGAGCCAGCTATTTGCATGCATTGTCTGATCATCCCACACGACAAACCGTATGCAGCAAAAGGATTGATTTCCGCAATGAGCGATGTCATGCGTTTCAATGTCGCCTCTCTGGTGCGTGCAATCAGAACCCTCCAAACCAACAAAAGTGGATCCGGAGATGCGTGATTTTGTTGCACAAATATTAATTACTCCAGCACGGAGTTACCAAGACAACGACGGATGCCCCCGTTAAGGCTTCCGCTACCTAACCCAGAGTGTCGCCCGGAACAGCTAAGCTGTACAAAAAATTAGAGAAAATTTCCCTGATAAAAATCAGAGCTTCAGCGTGCAGCGTCTGTATAGCGAATCTTTCAAATTCAAAGCCATGCCGCAACGAGCGACGCACTGTTCTTAATTCCGTTTTGCGGAAGCAAACCACGACCCTTTAAACACTACATTGAGCAACCGTTAATATTCGCTTGTCACCTCGGCGGTAAGCCAAACACTCGTGGCCGGTCGCAGGTTGGAAAACCAACACAGGTCAAGTGCGTGTATTTCAGGGGGTGGATGATGCACTTCTTGCATTCGCTCTCCAGTTAGCGATCGAAAAGTGACCAGCAGATTACAATCAGGCAATATGAAGTCAGTCGTCCATCGATCCGTCAGTTGGCGCATGGTTTGAATATTTATAGGGAATCTGTGAATCTGTATATATAGGATGTACGCTGAAAATGAACTTGTGTGTGAATGTGTGCAGAAGGCACTTGAGTAATACTTCTCTGGAACCACGCCATAGTTGACGCTACCGTTATCCTCTAAAGATGAAAGTTGCATAGGTGCGTATATATGCTCGCGCGCATTGCACGAAACAGGAGATAGCTAATGTCTAATCTTTGAGTTCATAATATTCAGCTTCGAGGCGTTTGCACAGAACCTCGTGTAAAGCGGTTTCATTAGGAATGGCGAAAACGAGTTTGTATATAATTATATCTGCATTTAGCAAGCTTAAGGTGGGATGGTTAAACTGGCATATTTGCTGCGTTATTGTTGTCATCGACCTTTTTTGACTGTGTATCTCAGGACTTTGGTTGTTCACAATGCACCGAATGTTTTCCCTTTCCAGAGACGATTCGCCGATGCTGACTTCGTCATTGATCCAGAGGGGGATAAGATCTATGTATGGATGGTAAGGATATGTGTTGCTTGGAATATAGACTCATTACTGACTTCTAATGTCACGTATCCAATGGGGGGGGTGTGAACCAGTCTGGGAAGCTTTGAAAAGGGCGCAGCCTTACATTTGTGAATGGCACATTCTGTGCATATCGCAGTTAAACACCTGTTATACGGTTACCAACAGCAGTGTTAGATTTTCCTATTGTCTGCGATTTGTGAGACAGTTTTGCAACCCATCCATTCCCCCTAAACCTTTTATGGCCATTTTTCTATCCCGAACGATCATAACAAAGCTGTCAATTATATCAGGTGGAGGCCTTGATTATTATGTCTCATTGGGCAATAAAATTGCCTTTGTAATTTGGATACCAGACAAAACAGCATAGCTTTTGGACCTACGCAAATTAATAGTTTATTTTCATTGGTATATGCAATTTCTATGCAGAATTTGTAACTGACGCAACCTGCAACTGTTTTCGCCGTATCCCCATGACTCAAAAAAATTACCCTTGTCTCAGGGAAATACTATCAATCACCACATACGAAGACCCTGTAGTGGCCCTGATGCGTGCAGCGAAGCGGTAGTAACACCTGGAGACTAGTGATTCGAACTGTGCCTTTTCCCTCATTAGGGTCTGGTGACCTTTGCCGTGCTCTACAACGTCTGGATGATTATCTTACGGATAGCTTTCAAGGAGATGCGTGAAGATGTAAGACATAGAATTGTTGAGTTCAGCCAAATCTTTCTAAGGGAATGTGCTTGAAATGAAATGAAAAGAATAAGCCTACCGGCCAAGCACTTTATTCGAATATTCGTAAAAAGCAATCGACATGCAAGGACATAGGTGCGTGAGGTGTCTTTGAACGCAATGAGAAACATTAAATTTTACATCAGCATTCATTCTCCTGTAGAGGTCTTAACAAACGTTTAAGATGATCCAAGCACAGATGTCAGAAAGTCGAAACTTAAAAAATTATAAATTTCCAACAATTTTGTTCACCCTTTTTTTCAAATGCTCCTTTAGCCATTGTAGCCTATATACTTCCGCCTGCTGTTATTTATCTCTTGTTTTAAGATCAGTCACGTGACTGGATTTCAACCAATAGAAATGCCTGAACTGTCTTAAGTGTTCATGAAAAATGTTTAAAATGAGAGGTGCTGTAATGAATAGAATCTGGTCCGTCCGAGAATTTTATATAGTACTTGCGATTTCAGTCGGCTTGCAGAAGCAATAATAAAAACAACAACTGGTGGGTGGTATGTTGCCTTGTTCCTCACCCCACAACATACAAATATCAGCCGTCTGTCACAAGGTCCACAGTTTAAGGCATTATCTGTCGGCGCGTCCTGCGCCGAAAGATGTACTTGGATCAACACATATATAGCCTGGCGAAGCCATGCAGACCACAAATAGCAAGGTCGAAGAGTTGAATTTGATCCAGTCTAACAGGCAAATAATCCAATATTTTTTCCACCCTTATTTGCTAATCCCTGCGATCTGTTGCCTTGTTTTTAGTATTTTCTATGCATTTCAACAATAATGTCGACAGGTCTCTCAAATACGGGGGAAAAGGGAAGCTGCCTCAGAGACTCCTTGCTCTCCTTGCACGGTACTTCTTCTTTGAATTCATTTTGTCGAGTCACTCTCTAGTTTTCGTTGTCTGACTGTCACTTTCCCTCCCCCTGCAGATCGTCAACCGCCGGGTTTTTGGCACGGTGGACTTCGCCAGTGACATTATCTTCTCTCTCGACATCCTGGTTAACTTCAGAATAGCGTTTCTTGACCAAGGATTGCTGGTGAGAGCTCTGCGCTGTCTTGTTGCAATAGTAGAAATGTGACTATAAGCCAACATTGTCGTGATTTGCATATGGATTATTACTCAGATCTACCCATTTCAACGTTGAAACAGCTATAAATTTCAAAAACGTTTTCCCTTTGGCTTCATTTTCAGGTCAAAGATCCTCGACGATTGAGTTCTCATTACCGAAAGTCCATCCGGTTTAAATTAGACATTTTGGCCATGATTCCCTTGGGCACGATGGCTTTGCTGTTGGGAGGTATCAGTCATCCTTGTTTGCATTTTCTTAAGTCTCAACTACGTCATTATTGACATTATATCGCCTTTAACAATGATAGTTTTAATTGGGGTAATGTTACTACCACGGCTACTTACATATACATCTGGAACACGTTCGCATATTTGAATGATCAGTACCAACCTCAGCACCATTGCCGTCGCCACTTTTTTTTATCGCTATCACCGCCAATCAACATCAATTTTCACGGTGGCATTTTTTGAAACAAGAACCTTTGTTTATCTTGTCAATGGTGCTCATTCAATGAACGCTCGTGTTTACACCATCTCCCCACTCACAGAGTTGGCCGATAAAGACGTTTTCAATGTTCAGTTTGACGTTGATAGTGGTAAGTATGATTGAATGGCAGCGTAGCACTTAGGTTTTGGTGAACTACAAACTAATGTAAGAACCTCAAAACACGTTGCAATTAGTGACGTACATTCTGAAGATTCTAGGGCTGAAAAAAAAGCAGTTTAGGGAAACAATGGCCTTTCAGTAGCGTTGTATGCATTGGTTCTGTGATGGAGGAACCCATGTAACGGACTGCGTTTTAAAAGCAATCGAACGCAACTATTTGCCTTGAAAGCCTGTCACATCTCCATTTTCAAATATGTTTGGATGTAACTTTCGTTAATGCTGGGCAAATTCCCATTAGCCTATTTTGGTATGTGCTACGGAACAGGAGGGCGCTGTTTAGTTTGGGTAAATCGTTTGTTTTTATTCTAAATTAACCCACTTCAAATAGCACCCTCCTATTGTGTCCACTATGCTTCAACAAGGCTACCCACGAGGTGAACGGTTTCGTAAGAAGGATCAGCGTTACAGCGTTGTCGGCGAGAAATAAAATTACCCGGATTTGACGATTCTTGTCTTGTTTGTTGTCTGTAGGGTCTGTGTTTTATTGTCGATCCTGTACATGATGGCTAGTGAGTAAACTTCATATATGCAGTGTTATAAAAAGTGAGGAAAAATAGAAAGTAAGAAGATGGCGGACTTGTTTTCATAAATTTCAAAGAAATGGATATTTGCATCATGGATCTTTTGATGTTATAATGCAAACGGTTGCATTAAGTACTCACTTTCCTCCACTTTATGTTGCTCATCCAACCAGTGAAGGGACATCGAGACAACGTCTACTAACATTTATTTGGGTGATTTCCCCCTCACTCTTTAGATAATATTCTTATTCCTGTGCTGAGGTTGCCGCGGCTGCTGAAATGGCACACGATGGAATCGTTCACAGCAATGAGTGACACGTATGTATGCCCAAAGACATCGAAGAGGAAAGACGAATTAATCCATCGGATTGTATAGCTTTCGCCGTAGAAACTTCACAAGAAAATACCCACCGTAATGTAGTCAGAGTGGATAAATGTATCTGCGAACCTGTACCTCGTTCCAAGGGCAGCTCTTCCAGAGTTAATCGAATTGAACACAGAGCTGAGACGCATTTAACCACGGACCCATAGAGGTTAATTTCGTTAATAGATGCCAAGGAAAGTGTCTTCTGAATGGGCAATGAAGCCTTTGTGGGGATTCTTAATTCGTTTTGAGTTTTATTCGCCGCCCTTTGTGACCCAAACATAAAAAAACAACCTTGCCATTCTAACTTATAGGGCACGCTAAGCCCTGATTCATAGGATAATATTCATATTTGAAGGTAGGGATAGTATGGAGGGTATTCACATTTGAAGGGTACCATGGGCTAAAGATACTATAGGGATAGTGTGGAGGGTATTCACATTTGAAGGGTACCATGGGCTAAGGATACTATAGGGATAGTGTGGAGGGTATTCACATTTGAAGGGTACCATGGGCTAAGGATACTATAGGGATAGTGTGGAGGGTATTCACATTTGAAGGGTACCATGGGCTAAGGATACTATAGGGATAGTATGGAGGGTATTCACATTTGAAGGGTACCATGGGCTAAGGATACTATAGGGATAGTATGGAGGGTATTCACATTTGAAGGGTACCACGGGCTAAGGATACTATAGGGAAAGAAAGGAGGGTATTCACATTTGAAGGGTACCATGGGCTATGGATACTATAGGGATAGTATGGAGGGTATTCACATTTGAAGGGTACCATGGGCTATGGATACTATAGGGATAGTATGGAGGGTATTCACATTTGAAGGGTACCGTGGGCTAAGGATACTATAGGGATAGTATGGAGGGTATTCACATTTGAAGGGTACCGTGGGCTAAGGATACTATAGGGATAGTATGGAGGGTATTCACATTTGAAGGGTACCACGGGCTAAGGATACTATAGGGAAAGTAAGGAGGGTATTCACATTTGAAGGGTACCATGGGCTAAGGATACTATAAGAACATTAAGGATATTAAAGAGAGCATGTTTGAGTGGCTTTTCCCTCACTTGAAATTTATGATTTTTCGAAAAAGTAAAATCTGATCTCACCAGGACGAGTAAAGGGGACATATCTGATCCTTTGTCCCTGCATATTAAACTAATTTGCAACCAATCAGCTCCGTTAGCGTCCTGTGTGCCCAGGATATTTTTACTTGTCATTTCAGGCGAACCAGCAACCCCAATCGAGTGCGAGCTTTCAAGCTCATCATGTACCTGGGTGTCATCATCCACTGGATCGGCTGTTTTTACTACATGCTCTCCGAGGTAAATTTCACCCTTCAGTTTCTCCTCACCCACCCCCCCCCCCTGGATGCCGACAAACCTACCATCATCACACAAAAGTCGTTTATAAATGCAAGCTAGGGGTTCGCTGCTCAGAGAAATATCGGCCCTGTAGTCACGACACAGAAGTCCCCTGTAACTTAAAAGTGAGAGCCCACTTCTTCCACAAAAATCTCCTTTTCTTGAATGTATGAAATTGAGAAGCAGGTTTATGCTTCAATCCCAAACCGAATCGCTCTTAGATATTAATAACCGATTATAATTATTGTCTAGTATAGTGCATTCATTTACGAGCAGCAGAAGAAACATTAACCTTGCTTGCGCAAGGGAACATGAGAAGAGTATTTAGTCTTAATCACTAGATCCAGCGCATCAATTTAATCATTAATCTTACTGATGAACACATGCGTTCGGGGAGGTCATGATCATATGGTTATATATTCTGTGTTTTTGCGAGGATTCTAGTTACGGTATTTTGTTCTATTGAAGAATCAATGAACGCTCCATTTCCTTCTACCGTATTTTTCTTTTGTTGCCGATGAATACCCCTATCTCTCACTCATCCACGCTAATTTTGAGAAATAAAAACGCAGTTTAAATTCAGTTTCAACAAAGTTCTGTTTTCATTGGGGGTGTCCACAAGTGCATAGTGCACAGTTCACCACTCTTCTTTCTGTATGCGCCGTTTGTGTACTGGAACTGAAGTCATCATTTCAGATTTACCTGCGATTTCTTTGTGTTATGTTACAGGTCGAAGGATTTGGTAGCAACGAATGGGTGTACCCGGCAGATGAAGCGACACAAGGCCTTCTGAGGTTGGTGGTGTACTTTTAGGATGATCCCCAATTTCCTATCGGCCAAACATGACACAAATATGCCGCACGTGAAAGTTAACGTTGCACCACCTCCCTGTTTGTAGGAAATAGCCTAAGAGAAGGTTACAAGGAAAAAGAGCTCCATTAACACAATGGAAAAAAGTCCCAGCTTTTTAGCCTCCACGTTCGGCATTTAAACCTCACCCTGCGTGGTTCATTTTTGAGTGAATCCTTATACGACAGTGCACAAGTCATGACATTGTTGTTGAGGCAGTGTTCTAAAAGGCTTCCTTACCTTCTTCAAATAAAGGTAAAAATATCAATTTAACGTGTCTTTTGTATACACGTATCCCTTCCTGATAACTTGCACATTTAGGTCAAAGTATATACGAGGAAACGAGACTGTAATTTAGGCCTAGGCATGAAAGAGACGAGCAAATATCAGCAGGCATCGTTGAACTGTATCAAGTTTAATCAATTCTGACCTTTGTGTTTCCCCAGGAAAATACACAAATCTTTACTTTATCAGCGAGAACTCATAATCTCTGGTAGTCTGAGCATAGTTTGATATTTTTCCCAATTCATTTACGCAACGAATGGTGAAAATGAATAGTGCTGTTGGTAAATCAAATTAAACTACCCTCGCCTACCATAGAAAACCTAGTCATATTCTCGTCCGAAAAATATTTCTGCATTTTTTCAGAAAATATATCCTCTGCATCTATTGGTCAATGATGACCCTCACAACAATAGGCGAGACGAATCCTCCGTACAACGACATCGTAAGTCTGGCGGTATTCCAGCCGTGTATGGCACGAGGGCGCGTGGTGAGACCAGGCCGTTGAGGGCGCTGTACTGACCATTTGCACCAAGATTGGTGCAAACTTTGCTTATCGCATGGGACTCACATTCATAATTTCGTTATTTAAGGGCGGCTTCCTTAGGGCTTTTATTAACATTTTGACAGGCTTTCTTTCCCAGATATCACACGCATAAGCGCTTCTGCAGCTCACAAACAGCCATCAAGCTAAATTTGGTTCTTACCCAATCCCAGATGTTGACAGACACTGTATTTTGAAATGTCGCATCAGTCCAAGGTAAACACCATTGTTTTGGAAACCACAAGTAGACAATGTCAGGTCAGAACTTGGTTATGCAATGGTTATTTTGAACAGCGCCCTCTGGTGAGGTATTTGCCACTCGCCTCCTGTCATTTTGTCTACTCCGCTGCTGTCTACAACATCTCTCTGCCGTTGTTTCTCTTGCCTTGCTCAGTAAATACATACGGACTATATACTGGTCTACAGTGACCCTAACCACTATCGGAGGCACAGCGAGCCCTGTCAGCAACGTCGTAAGTATTGGAGGAGTATTGGATATGCTTAAATTATGCACGAGCGGGCTCGCTTTGTCACGCCTACCAAACCTCTCTCCTGTCCCCACTCCCCCAATCGTCCTGTCATTAAAATATCCTGCAATAAATACCCTTACAGCACCAGCAGAAGTGGACACAACAAATTTTTAAAAAGCCTACCCACAAATCACTAGCATCTTCCTTGATTCATTTACAGTGTCAACAGAAATAGTTTCCGCGTCAGTTGAAACTACCACGACACATATATGGACAGGACTATACATTTTGTTCATTAAACTTGAAGGGATGGTTTCATTTCTACTATGAATGATATCACTTCTGCACTTACAGCTTTATAATGGTCGGCTCATTCTAGGGAGGACTAGTCTGAGAACATTTATAACGACCCAACAGTTTGGAGTAAGCATCAGATAAATATGGCGCATTGCAGTTTTTTTTTCTACACATTTTCAAAGATACCCCATGGGAGGCCTTAGGGAGACAGTAAGCAGAATATAGTGGATAACTGGAGGGACACTTCGAAACATTAAACTGAAATTATTTATCCTAATCTAGCTCCAACCAACAAAAGCCTCATTTATATTTCAAACTGTTTTGGCTAAGAATCACGCTTGCTATTTCATCTTCTTTTTCTTCTTACAAGGAATACGTTTTCACTGGAATCACATTTCTTGTGGGCGTGTTTCTCTTTGCCGCTGTTGTCGGGAACGTTGGTGACGTCATCAGCAACATGAACGCGGCGAGGCAGGAGTTTACCACAAAGTAAGTGACTGAATAAATCACGCAGAAATTTGTTGACCAACAGAGGGCGTGCTCAAATCCGAATCCTGTCCAAACTGTAATTCCTGACTTATATAGGCTGTGACTGAAACGGATTCCAGCACCAGAGCTGCAACCACTGTCGGCAATGTTCCCACGTATTTGCTCATGACCAAGACCTATCTCTAGCCACTAGATCGGGACAATGCCTTTTACTGAATGTCAACAAGAGCGTAGCAATATTTTTTATCGCTCCGAAGCTTTGAAAAAGCATCAAAATAATAGACAACACTCAAACCGATCAATATTGAAGGAACTAGAAAATTATGAATACATTGCCAATATAAACAGGTGTTTCACATTAAAGAGCGTCTTGTCTGTACTTAGCATAATTTCCTTTTCTAAGCTACCATTTACAAAACCTAGTCAGTAGAACCCTATATCAAAAATAATGCTGACCCAGACCATGCAAAGCAGCTGTCACAACCAACGTGCATTAACACTGCTTTAATGGTCGCCTCTTGACAGAATGGATGCAATAAAGTTCTACATGAATCACCGTAAAGTGCCTGACGTTCTGCAAACCCGCGTCAAGAAGTGGTCCGATTATGCTTGGTCTCGGTGAGTTGGATCATATATAAAAACACAAATAGCCCCCTCACTCATTTTGTATTTAGAGTGACTACTGGCATATGACCTGTGGGGGCGCTGTTTATAAGTTTCACGGGCAGTGAGTGGCGACAACTGTATCTTTTTAACCACTAAAAACAATTTTGTATTCAAGTGTTTCTGCCGTCAGTGTTTCATTTAATCTGTTTAATTGCATAACTTTTTCGTTCGAAAAAATTACGAAAAATATTTATGTAACTGTATTTGGTTTTGCTGTAGGCTACAAGCCTCATAGGTCGAGTTCGGGCGGCGTGTTCTTGACACGAGTTTCGTGTTCTCGGCTCGAACGGCGGGAACATAACCCAAGAACACTGTTCTCGGAACAGGTTCAAACACCACCTCCTCGTCAGGGAGGTGCAAAAACTATAGAGATGGCTTGCAAAGCTGGAGACAATTTAAAGTTTCCCAAAATTAACAATAATTTTCTATGACAGAAATAATTTTAATGGAAAAGAAGTTAGCCCAATTATCTAAACATTAACTCTCGAAGAATGCGCAAGGACGCCGCCATCTTGCTTGCATGCTACAAATAACTACCAGCGATAACCGGTTGTACGTTCCCGGCGTTCGAGCGGCCGACTCACGAAAAACAAATCGAGCTGTTTGTGAACATACGAGAACAAGCCACCAGAACTCAGCCATAGTTCTCAAGCTCACGCCACTTAGGGGAAAATAATCTCACAACCGAGATCAAGTACAATGCAATCCTTCTAACCGGCTTACCTACCGGCTAATGAATGGTCATACGCTATGGTGTATCCAGTTTTGAGGTAAGGAAACAGAGGACTGTCTTTTTTCTACAAATGACAGTCCAAATGTTTTCATCCATTAAACAGATCCGCAAACTGATTAAGTTTCTTCCACGAGCGCCTTCAGTTCTTACCCTTTTATGATTCACCACTGTTTTGCAGTGTTCATAATTTATGAAAATACTTGTGACTGGTTCCAAAACAGAAAAACAAATCCAAAGGACAAATAATGGTGGACAAGAACTAACGACAGCCGAGAACATTGATATTGGATGTTCTGCTGATAGGAAAATGTATTTGATGAACTGAATGGACAGGGGAAATATGGAAAAATAAGAGAAGAAGTAAGTGACTAATTTGCAAGCGAAAAAAATAAGGGTAGTCTCGAATCATGAGGAAACGAAACTGACCCTGTTTCCCGCGGTGTTCGGAAAATTGAACAGTAAACTGATGTGTAGTAATCTGATGCCAGAATTTCACATATTTCATTCTCCCTTTCCCAGAACCCAAGCTCTTGATGATCAGACGTTTTTGGAAATCCTTCCACCCAGGCTTCGGGCAGAAATTGCAATCCATGTCCATTTAGAAACACTGAAAAAGGTGAGAAGATTCCTTACAGCTCAGGCTATTATCAGTGAATATAACTTTGAAGTTTAGGTCCCCACAGCTAAAGGTATTGTGGTACTCTCCACAACATCAGTGCTGTCAACATATCTTCAGAATAGTTTGTTTGGACAAGAATACCATAAACGGAGCATCAACTGTACATTTTTTTGGTCACAGGTGAAAATTTTCGAGGATTGTGAGCAAGGTCTACTGTGCGAGTTGGTCCTCAAGCTGCGATCGCAGATATTCTCGCCGGGGGACTACATCTGTAGACGCGGCGAGATTGGGAGGGAGATGTACATCATCAATCACGGCAAAGTACAGGTAAAGAAGGAGCTCTCCGTTCTCGCCGTTTGCTTGGTCATAGTATTAAACAATCGTTTCTGCCAGAGTAACCACGAAAGTTTAGCTCAGGGCTCACATCGATAGCTGTTTCGTTTCAACTGGAGAAAAATCCTTCTCGGGATGATCAGTCACATGTTTGGAAACTAGTGACCAGCCAAAGGGGTTGGTACATGCAGTGACCTCGCTTTATTTGTTTCCCTTGATGGGGTGAGGAGTAAAATTAGGTTCCAGCATACTCCGATCCAATATTTTATTCTCCTGTGTAAACGTCTTTTTTCTCTTTTCTGCTCATTTTGAAATGTCGCATGTCATTTTCCCATTTCTCTTGTAAAAGGTTAATTCAGGGATTCAGCATTCCCTAGAAAGCATAAGGATCGTACGCCTCCTTTCCACATGTACGTTTTTTTGGTCCGTTCCGGATCCGCATTTGTTTAACGCGTTTCATTCCTGCAGTTTCTTTGTAACTTTCGGTACGCGTACGAGTCAAGGCATCTCATTAAATAATGGTGTTTGCTGTATTTCCAAGACCCTGATCTCGTATCTCTCACTATCGTCTGAAGCCATCACAGTTTTTGTCACTTTTAGTTACATCAGTGGACCAACGGTATTGATTGGATTCGAGAACTGTTTTGTGGAGAAAGTTTTGCAAAGAAGAAAATGAACCTTTTCCTCGTCCGGTGTGATTAGTTACATTGACTCTCTTTCAGTTCCAGTCAGACGTGGAAATTGCTTCTTTACGGGCTCTGACCATTTTCATCAACAAGTGAAATCGAATCCTGACTTAGTTTTGGAACATTTAATATCCAATTGTTCTCATAAATGCCCTGTTGCGGTACCAGCATCAACCCAACATCATGACTGTGCATAATTCATTAATTTTTTGGTCGTCGAATTGGCGACAGGGTCATCAGATTTCAAAAACAACCCCAGAGCAGCCGGTCCGAACCACGCACAGCTATCAACCCATGGGCACGCAGGCGTCTAGGGTTGTAAATTGATGTTTTCCGCCCAGTATTGTGCCTTTTATTCCCACTAGACTTGACGTCGAGTCCCAGCGCTGCTTTCTGAAATGTTCTGCAACCGGAACTTCGCGAGTGTATTAAATAGCTTTACGCAGCTTGCGGGTACGCCAACTACAGCCGACCCTTCTGCGACTAATACATGAGAGTCGCCGATGAGGGCGGTGCACGGAGCCGTTCGTCAAGACAAGACACAGTTCAGACTTGATCGCAAGTCTACATGCCTGATGAATCTGATCACGTGCCCGGTTTTGGCGTCAGCCGGATTCAACACGGTCTACGGGACACACTGAACTAATTCGCCACCAGTCACGTAGCATACCAATCTGCTTCATTGAAGCAATCCATTAAAATATATATTTAACTTTTTGTCTTTCTTGTAACATTCTGTATCATTTTCCCATCTTCCGGTCGTTTAACTTTTCCCCTCCTTTACTTTTTTGACTTTTTTTCAGGTAGTTGTGCAAGATGCCGAAACTCAACAAAGCATGGTGGTCGCCACGCTGTCGGAGGGTAATTACTTTGGGGAGATCAGCTTACTCAAGCTTGACGAAGGGCAGAATCGGCGCACGGCCGACGTAGTGTCTCTGGGCTACTCGGAGTTGCTCTGCCTCTCTAAGAAAGACTTGATGCAGGCAAGCAAAGAGGGGCAGCAAATATGGGGAATTGAAGGGGATGCCTCGTTTTTTATAGCGGACAAAGTGAAGTGAAATTTGGAATTACGAGGGTTTCTATTCTGAAGATAATTTGCTTCAAAATATCGAAATCTTTTAGCATTGATGTGAACACGATATTGTGAGGTTTTCTATTAACTTTTCGCTACAAATTACGAGTGGGACTTTAACAATTGAAAAACAAATAAATTACACAGTAATTTCTCAAGTCAGATGAAAGTTAACGTCTTTCCCCGCGTATTGCTTTGGCTAGTCCTAAGAAAAAAGGACAGGTTTTAAAGAAACAAAAAAATCGGATGTTAGAAAACGGCTTGACAGTTTGCACAAGTCATCGATCGGGAAACAGTTGATTATATTTAGAACGAAGTGGAATAGCTGTTTTTCATCCATATCCGTTTTTCCTTTGTTAACGTTCGACCCATTGTTTTGCAATCAATACAAATGAATGTACATACATTTTCTTTAAAAAGTCAAAATAAAAGCCCAGTACAATTTTGTTGGTGTATTTTAATGTAATGGGCCCTCCTCTTCAAACTGTGTTAAATGTTGAATTGAAAGTTTGGGCATTTTGATGACACGACGATTGTGAAGCGAGATTGAGGTTACATGACATCTTGATTGTCTTTTGTGTCATTAACATAAATGTCGTCAGCCGCACAGCAAAAACAATCAATCCAAAAGACATCACAACTGTGTCCATTTCACCAGGCCTTGGTCGAGTACCCAGATGCCAAGAAAGTTCTGGAGAAACATGGTAGGGATAGGATGGAGAAAAACAGAGAAGCTGCCAGGTGAGAACGGATAAGGATTGGGTCAGGTGACAAGAATAACTGTTGTTTTGCTTGCAGTTGGAAGAAGGTATAGTCGTTCATTTTGTGAACAATAAAGATTTTCGCTCCGAATTTTCGCAAATGTATAAGCCAACCAAGGAATTTTGTTTCTTGGTTATCATCCCTTATCATGGAGTTTCCTGTCATGAGTTAAACTCATTTCAGATCTCAGTAGTCCAGCTTCATTACGAAGACATGTAATTATTGTACGATCAAGTTGGTTCAAATCGGTGCTGGGGCGCGTTCTCCGTTTAAGTCTCGGGGCATCGAGGCAGCAGCTAAAAAGTATATTCTCGCTAGTCAAAAATCGAGGAATGAGTCTGGACCCAATTTAGGCCCTGACTCCAGGCCTGAACGGTCTCATCGGTCTGTTGAACTTACACGTGGTGTCATGTGAAATCGGGACTGTCCTGAAAAAAGCATGTCTCTCTTTCCATCATGGACCCCCAACCCCAGTGCCCATATTGGATGTCACCAAGTCATGCGCATTGCCGTCGAAGGGTGTGTCATTAATGGAGTCCAAAGATCACACCACACCGGACTCATCGAATCCAGAAATCAGTTCAAGCCCATAAACGTCAAACTGTACCCTAAAGTCATCTGGTTTATAGCCGTGACCGAAACGGGCTTGAGTTAAGGTTACTCCATTGTTAGTACCGGTATGCAATCATTCAACAGTGCTACAGCAAAGATCTGGACCTGCGTGTAGACACAGGTTAGGTCAAGTTAAGAATCACACCTTAAAAAAAACAACAAAAACAAAACATAGGTTAAGTTTTCGTCAGACGGACGGAACAGTGTACTAAACCAAAACATTAATCGAAATATTACAGACGAATAGAAGAGACCCAGGAATTGTGTGTAGTTTGTTCATCCATGCTACATGTCTATGGACTCGCTTTTCTTGCATATTACTTGGAGCTCTTTAAACTTCAAGAAAAAAAATGGATTAACAAAAGTTAACTTTCAAAACGCTATGGATAAAGTTAACTTGCTTTAATGTCGCCTTTTGCTACCGTAGATGTGGCAGCTTGTCATCACAATGTAGTCACGTTTCTCTATTTTGTCCTCTAGAATGCAACGTCGCAAGTCCGAAGCTACCTTACAGGTCCCGGGCCAAGACCAGCTTCAGAAATCACCAGACGACAAGGCCGGCGGCAACAACAGCGAGCCAGCCGAGGGAAACGGCCGGCCCGAGACGGGCGGACCGGCAGGGGAGATCGGTCTACGGGCACAGATTGAGCTGATATCCAAGCTCGCCATGAAAGGTACAGGCACCACCCGGCTCCCGTTTGGTTCGAAAGTTCACTGGACCTTGCCCGATATGTTCCCGTGCTGCATGCGCACAAGCAAGCATGCCGTGCTGATAACTGATGAGCTGCTTACTACTTTACTAGTGATTCGTTCCATACGACATCGGGCCTCTTGGTAATCACATCACAGTAAATAAAATCAGCTGTTTTGAACAAAACTGTGTGTATTGAGCGAAGCAAGGCCGACCAGACGTACGTTAAACAGAGACTAGCTGCCCTTGCCCGGCTTACTGGGGGTTGGATGATGGCCGGCACGTTTTTCTCTCTCTTTAATCCGCGCCGACGCTGCTGAGAACGAAGCCTTTCTTGATAATTTATTCAGTTCGTGAAAAATCAAGACAAGTAATAACCAGGTCCTTATATCAGACATTATAGAAACATGTTGTGCAGCTTTTACCGTCTATGAATGTAGCGATCGGCTTTTTTTATTTAAAGGTTTTTAAATACGTTTAGAGATCCTTTTAAAGTGTAGAATAGTTTTATTGGACTGATGCAAATTATTGATCCAAAGAAAGTGTTGATCAAAATGTAGTTCAGGAAAACTTAGCAATGGCAAATCAATTGAAATCAGTATAACTGGCAAGGGCCAACACGACGTTTTTTCTGCGTTGTCAAGGTTGAGATGTCAAATTTACCGTTATGACCTCTGTCAAATTAGTTTATTTCATCTTGGAAGCAATATGTTTTATTCCATTTGTAATTGAAACAATTAGAATCTGTTCTGTTTATTGTTATCGGTCCCTTTTATTGTCCCACTGTGTACTTTTGTACGTGCTCAAGTCTCAGCGAGGAAAGAAACGGAATTTCCAGTTATCTTAAATTTGGCGACAAAATATCCTCGGGAGACTGCCGTTTGAAATTCCTTCCACCTCTAAGCTCCTTGAAACAAACCAATGAGCATATTATACAAAGACACATTGCGTTTATTAACACCCCTGGCTTCAGGCAGCCAGGGCATAGATCTTTTTTGGGGGGGGGCAATTTCGTGCAAATTTACTGTCCTTATTTGCAAAGCATGCTCAGTTCAAATAACGAATAGGACTGTGAATTTCTGCAGGGTCCACTTTTCAGCTGACGGCCGGATCGGTCCGGCGGACCCATTGCGATGCTAGTGGCGGCGATAGGCGTTAGTAAGAAGCCAATTCGTTCTGAATTCTTGCCTGTAATTATTTGTTTACAGGAAAAGAAATGAGCGAACTGAGACACATAATCAACGAACTCAGGAATTTTGATAGCATGGTAAGTGCCAACAAGATGTCATGTTTGATTTCATGTTGTTTCTGTTTATAGTTGACCTTAAAGTAACCCTGATTGACTTTGGATACTAATTTATCTACGCATAGTCAGTTTGGAGTTTGCCGGTACAGAAAATGACCCATCCACGAAATTGACGTCGCACGTTTCCCTGTACACTACAGTTTAATCCACTTATGTTGTCATACCTTTGCCGAACATTGCTTCGTAGATTTGTTTTTTCTTTAAGTGATATCATTAATTATTTTTTTTCATTTGTTCTTTCTCTCTTTGCCTAAAGTCAACTAAAGCGAAAATACACGAGCTTTCGCACAAGGTAAGTCAAAAACTGTTTGAATGGCACGGGAATTTCCCAGAGAGTCACTGCTCGCGAAAACATTATGCGCCGTGCTTTCAACACAACGTAGCCAGACTTTACAACTAGCCGAAGTCGCGGGTTTGTATCGTGACCATAATTCATGCCTTGTTATGATTCATCCGTCTGGCGTGCGCCTGACATGTTGCAATGAATTGGCCATTACTAGACACGGGGTTCTGCTAATAGAGAAGGCCCTAATCCACTGCCGGGACCGTTAGGAGTAATGATCGGGGCATTGACAGATCAGCCGCGCGGGTTGTTTATGATTTTTTCCCCCCTTCTCGCACGATGGGCCCGCAAAGCAGCGCAGAGTAAGCCAGGAAAGAGGGGCACGTTTAGCACTCTGCCCCCGGAGCGAGATTATAGGGAAAGACGGTAACGGGTCAGAGGGGATCTGTCGGGACCCGCCGAACGAAATGCACTGATTGAAAGCTGAAGATGATGGCTTTGCAATAATCACCCGATTGCCAAGCAGTGACAATCCCCAACTGATGTTTACATTATTTTACTTTCTCTCACTTGCTTCGCGCGGTCTTCTCCTTGATTACTTCTCCCTGACCCCCCCCTACCAGCGGTCGCCGCGCGTTCAGTGCCAACAACTCCAAGATGACTCTCCCGAGGAAATATGCGTCAACGTCCTATTTTCGTAATAGCTGGGTAATCGGGTCCGTAATCGGAGATGTAGCGGCTCTAGAGTTTGCCGTCTTTAATGGATGATTGCCCATCTTTTCCACTTGGATTTCGAGACTCCGTGACGCATCTGCAATTTCGTTATTGTTTTCCTAGATCCCCCATGTCCGCCGAGATGCCGCGCAGGTTGAGGGATAAAATGCGAGGGGGTCAGACCGCGAATTGATGACCGGGGAAGGGGATAAAGCGACCAAGGCAGACGGTAGGCTGTGGACTGATTACCGCTTCTCCACTCAAGCTAATTATTTTTTTCTTCTGTCCGGATCTTTTTTATGTTTCCAGTGTGATGAACTCTGGAAAAAATTACGGCAGAAGGACCTAGATTTGAAGAGAGCCCTGAGACGAATCTCGGAGCTGGAGAGTCGCGTGACGACAGGAATTAATGGGGTCGGGCGCGCCCCCAGACGGTTTGGTCAAGCCCTGGTCAAGCGGTCCAAATCGCTTCACCTGAGCACATACGATTACAGTAGCGTAGATGATCACGAGTCGTCACTGTGGGCCAGCAGCCTGGACAGTGCCGACGGCTCGGCCAATGGGTACACGCCAACGAACGGCATGTCCAACGGTCATGGACCCCGCGGAAACTTGGCGGACAAGCACAGGACTCCGTCCACTACAGACAGGTCCCCAGAGCACAGCCCGAGGCGAGACAAGTACATGAAGGAGATGATCGTTCCGGGCATTCAGGTCAACGGCATGGTCAAGCAAGAGCCAGTGACCATGAAGTGGGAGGTGTTCGCTGACGAGGAGCAATCGGACCAGGCCAACGACTCAGAGATCGAGAAGACGATGTCCCAGTTGCAGCCGGCGATAGCTAGTCTGACCCTCCCCTCTTCTGGACGAGGGTCCGGGGCCATATCCGATGTATCCTGCTACAGTGATGCCAGTTTAGACAGTGACTTATGATAAAATATGCCACCGAATGAGGATGTATGATAAGCTTCCCTCATCTCACTGGCTTAGCCCCACCCCAAGAGAAGTGGAGTTTCTTCAGTCTTATACCTACCCTGTAAGATGCGAATAAAGTGTTAATTTTAATTTTTATCGCTGTTCTGTGTTTTGCTAACCAAGGTACAGAAGATTCCTAAAGACAGAATACAAACTGTTGCAGCCGTAAAGACAGTGTAAAGAGCAGCTATTCTCTCTATAAGTTATTGCTAAAGTGAATATGTTATCCGTTACTCTTTCCATCGACAGTGGCCATCACCTAGTCTTAGTTGTGCACACCTTCACTTGTCCATTCCGCGGTTCATAAAAGTCATCATAATAACCTCCCACAGTTGGACTGTAGTGTATATTCAGCGAGGAGATTTGATGGAAATCAGATGCTGAAGATCATGGTAATATTCAGATCTATGTAGACTTCGCAACTTGCTGTGTTGTTCATTCTCTCTCAGTCCTGGTTTGTAATACTTCACTGTTTCAGAAAATTCAGTTCTCTGAACTTTTAGGTTACTGTTAATTTGAACTGAACTGTTTTCGTCAGAGATTGAGTTTTAGTTTCAATGTTTCCTTTTTTTTGGACAGCTTGATCTATGTTGACCTTTGTCTGAGTACTTTGCGTCTCTCTTGTCTTGATTTGTTCCACTTGTTGTCATTGTTGAGGTTTATAAAAATATGCAACAGTAATGCTATCAAATTTGTTATTCGAATTGAACATGGACGGCATAATCATACAGCGAATAAGGATCACGGACTCTTCTTGCGGTGTGATGATGTTGGAATATCATATAAAACTGTGTCTGTTTTGCAGAAGACTGTACAAGGTGACACATTGCTTTCTGATTTGTTTGTTTTTTGGTCTTTACAAACATATTTCTGCCTTAAACTTAAACTTGGTGGGTGAAAGGTTATGTGGACGGTATGCTGAGAATTTAAAGTTGGTGGCAAAATTTAATAGGCGTCGCCCTCTGTTGGCCTGATGAGATGGTGCCGAATTTTCTTCAAGTTGGATAAAATGCTTTTGATCAATAACACGGATGGATACGTCAGCATGCGCATGACAAGTTCGAAATGTATACGTACAGTTGTATTGATAAGCCTTTTGCGGGTTAAAATTGAATAAAATCTGGTTCACTGAGTCCCTTAAATTCGCGTGAACATAACAATTTGATTTCTCCATAATAAAGATGTTGTTGCTATACCTCGTTTCTGGGCAAGCTTTTGCTCGGTTACGTAATCACGCCTTGCACCGATACACTGTATTCAATGATGAGAGAGGCACAAAGGAACCAGTCCATTCCAGAAATGGTGGTCAGTTTGCAAAAGCTCGCCCCGAATCACGAGGTATAGCAACATTGTCTTTCTTCGAGGAATTGAAACTGTTACGTTTATGTGCGTTCATACTGTAACTCATTGTACCAGAGTTTATTCACATTTAAACAAAAGGTTTTGAGGCAATTCGCTGTCTACAATGCTTCGCACTATACGTGATTCCTTCACCAAATTTTATAAAAGACATCGGCCCTTAGCAGCGGTCTATCATACTGGCGTATGCGAGCTGATACCAGACAAAGACTGGGAATATCCGAGAAGATCCAATCGTTGAGCAATGCATCTGGAATTCAAGAATCATGTCTCCATTTTTATATCCTTGTAAACGATGCTCAACCAAATTTGCATCTTCCGGGGGCGTAAATTTGTACCGGAAATTTGGAGGGGCGATGGAGGATGAGGAAAGGTAGAAGGATCACAACTTTGAGCGATTACCGATTTTGTTACCATGAATATTTCTGAGCACCTGAAGTCGTTTTTTTTTTCCTTTTCTTTATTTGAAACCAGACCAAATATCGCCTATACCATCAGTAATCACGTGGCTTACGGCAAGAAGGCTAGCGTTTCGATTCACCTAACTTCTGAATCGGAACAGTACAGGCAACTTTCCACCATAGGTTGACAACCGTAATGCAAATATTTTATGTTGAAAATGGACAGGTCTTTACAGCCCTTACACAGAATCCAAAGAAGACTTCAAATTCCTAATAATTACGCCTTTTTACCTACAGGGGCCCTCTGATATAAGGCAATACGTTGTTGATTTAATGAAGGCTGAAAAAACCGATCGTGTCTCCTCTGTTGTTTGGTTTCAAATCATCATCCCAAAACACTTTGAAGAAAGCTTGAGGGGGGAACACAACACGATGGATTCACGATGGGATTAATGGAGGGGGATTTGGGACTACGGCTAAACCAATTTGGCCCAGTCTTTGTCCTGCTATTAGGCGTATACACCGGATTCCCATTCAAGTCATTAGTGTGACTTTGTTGTGGGACAGGCTCTCAGTCTCCACTTAGCCCCTGCAGTGGAATGATTGCCAGCTACACAAGGCGATTTGTGGCCCCAGCCTGCCTTTTGTGGATGTCGTGGCCACCATCGAAACAGCGTCATCTGGCAACAGCGACCCTCTGACCATGCTCTGACGTGTTGATGCCAGCTAAACTCGAGAAACAATATGTACACCGCGTACCGTCCTGTAGTTAGTTCAAGCAATAGATCGACAGGGTTAACAGGCGAAACCAATCCCAAACACTGCCAGCAACTTTGGATCGTGTTTGGTCGTGTGGAACGCGTATGAGGCGCATGCGCACACTTGTCCAGCTGTTCAAAATGTTCACTTAAATGATTACTTTCATAACGCCAATTCTCGAATACCATGCACCCTTTCATCCATCAGCAATAGACTTGAAGCGGCTATTGTTCCTGGGGGATAAAACATTTCTTTAATTATGCAGATATTTGACGTTGGCTTACAAGATGCCGAGAGCAATAAATTTTGTACCCGATGCGGGTAGGTACATGAATATTACGAGAACAAAGAAATGGATGCGATATTTCGAGACTCTTTAGACACACATGAACGCACGAAATGATCGATCCGGCAGTTTCTTATTCAGTAGCCAATACGTTTACAGCCAACGCTTTATTCGAACTTTCATCGAATGGCATAAGTTGGTGGAAGCAGGGGGTGTTTTTGGACTGATTGTCACAGTACGTGGGTGTATTTCCTTCGGCCCAGGCTTTTGTCCAACGGGGAAATGTTGAGAATGTCTAGGAATGACCACTGTTAATTAAAATGCTAAAAAACAAAGCAGCGTAATTATAAAGGAATGCCGTGCTAGCGCAAATTTCACATACATATACCTTGGATTTCAGTGCACCCTCTTAAGAATTTCAATTTTCCTTTTCATTGCCGCTGGGGAAATTGATGGGGTTACTTCCCCAATGGCATTTCCCGTCGATAATAAACTCGGCTCTTTTTTATTCAAGGGTATCGTCTAGCCTAGGCTAGAGTTGTCTGTACATTTCTCCCGTCAACGTCACTCTGTGTCACTCTGTTCTCAAATCAGCGTGACTTTATTGGCCTAATGGTCCTTTCGTATTAGGCATTGAAGAAGACATTGTTGGATGTGCTCCGGGTTGCCTAAACTAGTATCAAAATATACAGGTTTGTTTGTTTGTTTTTTCAAAAAAACCCAGACACTCTAACATTAACTTCGAAACTTCAAGCCCTCCAGTCAAGTTTGCTCAGTTTACAAGGGGCACGTTTTCGGTGAGAATTGTTTCCCTTTGGTTAATCATTTTCGGAATTTAAGCACCACACTATCATGCGTAATCCTTGACTGATTGCATAAGCCGAAGAAATTGAACGGCCGCACCAGTTCTTGGTTGACTGGGAGGCGTCTGCCCTGCGTAGATAGATGCCTCTTGACTGTCTGATGTGTACGTAATCATATTGTGTTCACGTGAGGCAATTATTCGATACTTGATTGCATTACGCAGGATCGCCAACTCCTTCCTGAAAACCGATCCCAATGTCTGATCAAATTCTGATCCGTAGAGTCCCCGCAAAAAAAATTACTCCTTATTATAAGTAATGTGTGCAAGCATTTTGTAATCCATCCAGGCTATTCATTACTCAGACATCAAGGCCCTTTGGGGCTTAATTCAAAACCCTTGCAATTTTCCATGGTCATATTTTCAACCTGGTTGACTAGAATTCGCAGTTGGGATCGACGAAATCCTGTAGACTCTTTACTAAACTTTTTTCCCCATTCATTCCCTCCTCAGAAATAGTGATCTCGTGGTGTGTTATCATACAACATAACAGGTCAGCCGGCGAGGTCAGCCGGGACAGCTCGTCATTCGTTATTATAATGAGAATTGCTTGCTTGAGGCTCTTTTGATAAATCACCCTAGACATGTTGTCCCTTCCTCTCCCCACCTCTCTGTATCTTTCCTCCCTCAGACCTCACTCTTTACTTGATGTGGTCCTCAGCACCTGCTTGTCTGCTGGGTCTCCACCAGGCTGGCGAGTGTGCCGTTACTGCTGCCGAGGGGAATTCGGCCAAGCTATAGTCGCCGCCATCGCTATCGAACGCGGCATCGACCTGCTCGCTCAAGCAAATAAAGTTAATGAAGCCATGGTGGTCCGAATGATCAGACTAAATAGAGACAGAACACTCATTCCTTCTCCCTCTTTTTTTAACATCTTCTTATCATTCTTCTTTTCCAACAGCTCCAAATCCACTTGGGCCGAACCTGTCACTCCAACGCCCTGAGCCAATGGGTTGGGAGGGAGAACCCGAAAGAGCGCAAAATGATACCATCCCCCACGAATATCGATTATGGGCTAGATTGTTCTGGCAAGGCCTCCGAACCGAAGAAAGAAAAGAAAATGGCCCGTAATAACATTGATTTAGCTGCAAAGGAGTCTGAAGTGTCTTGTTTATTTAATGGGCTGAATGATGATGGACGTTAGCCAGGTTTGGCAGGTTGATATTGTCCGCTGAGCAGGCTTCCCCGTTCCCGTTGTAATCCCCAGTGAGTCGGATGACACCTTTGGAGAGATTAAACTCTATTCAGATCCTTCAAAATAAGCTTCATACCAGGAGTTGGTGAAGTTATAATTCCTGGCCTTGTCACATGCTGACTTTATTCATACAGTCCGGCGGTATAGTATTCTTCGCTCCCTTTCGCTTCAACGGTGTATGGTCATGTGGATCATGTAGGGTGTACCATCCGTGGGTGAATCGAAACAACGTTCAGAATCATCTTAGTTTGGTGGTTCATCAGAATGAACGTATTTTGTCCCCATAGAATGAATGAACTAAAACCCGTATAACTCCCATGCATCTATCTTGAAATGGTTACAGGGAGCTTTCCGGAACAAATCCTAAGCATGGAAAACATTCAAAACTTTAGTTATTTGAAACTAGCGAAAACATAAGGTGAATAATCTTTCTCTGTTATTCTCGTTAGCAACATTGGATAAAGAAAAAGATTTTCCAGTAATATTAACATTTGGACCGATTTTGAACAAAATGCCACTTCCTTGAGTAAAGATTGCCTCAAATTCAAAACATGTTGCCAAGCGATCCCAGTTCTTTGAACTAGGCTTGCAGCTTGGTAAACCCATGCGTTGTTTTGCTTGGAGACACCACGAATGGATTATCAATATCAATGTTAATATCATCGTTTTGGATGTTGTTGCTTGAGCAATAACGTTCATGAAGGAAAACCTTCTAAAGTCTTCCAGAAGGTTGATGTCATAGTACGGAATCTCCAACTGCTCGTCACCTGACAGTTTATTGCCGGGGAGAAAGCCTCAGTGTTGCATTGATTTGTGTACATATAACTGATGGAGGTTTTTATATTTTGCTGCTGTCAATCTCCTTTTCTCTTTCAATCAGTCATTGTGTACCCCAAGTACATGGCAATGAGCCAACGAGTACCCCCTCGCAACAAACATTTTCAATGAATTAAATTTGGGTTCACAATTAGAACACAAAAGAAAAAGACATCAACCGAACAATGCCTTTCCTGAATGACATCAAAGCAATATCGCCCTAAAGCTGTCCAGAAAACATGGACAATTTAAATGTTTGAAAAAGTGAACTTTCCAATAAACTTTAGTTTGAAAGGAATGTCAGATAAATTTCATACATTGCAGATGAGTATAAAGTTGCCCAGAAAGCAGTGTTGTAGTCGAGTACTTTCCGAGTACCAACGTTCTCTGCAAAATACTGAACTGGGTAAGAGGGAATAAAGCCAGAGTGCACAGGCATTTGATGGTAAATGTGCAAAGGTAAGATTACAAAATAAATGTTAGACTTCAGATACTCCCAGTTGTGTGAAATTTACGTTTTAAGGAGAAAAGTACTCAGAAAGTACTCGGCCGGGTACTTTCCGAGTACTTTTCTCCTAAAAAGTTAATTTTAATCAAACAGTGATGGTCTGAAGTCATTATGTTGCTTTGTAATCTTACCTTTATGCATGTACCATCAAATGCCGATGTACTTCAGCTTTGTTTCCTCCTAATTAGTTAAATATTTGGTAGAGAACTTGGTTCTCAAAAAGTACTCGACTACATCACTGCCAGAAAGTATGCTTAAGAAAAAAAATTCCCTGAACCCTAAAATATTTTAATAAAGATGCCCACAGTTTGCATAGCACGCGTGCAGACATTTATGGATAGTATGAGCGCTCCATGTTCTTGTGTGTTTTCCATTATATTTGACCTCTGTTTTCAAGCCTCTTGCATATGAAAACTTGCTAACAGTTGTTCCTGGTTGATGTTAAGCTGGGTTAATGTCACAAAATTTAGGCGACGTGGTTCGAAAGCAGCATGGTTTTTTAGGGAACAAAAAACTAACCATAGTGTGACTGTATGTGGGCATTTTCTGTTCAGAACACTAAGAAATCTTCAGGAATGCCACTTGCAATTTCTTATTTGATACATGTATGTAGTTGAAATTATTTCAAGAAATTCTGCGATCGACAGTGTGTTTGCCAATGGATAACAATGTATTGCAAGCAACGGTCGGAAAATTATGATTATGGGGAATGTAGGTTTAATGGAACTTTGAAGTACAAACGTTATTTCAGCTTGTAACTAACCCATGTAATGCCATGTCCAGTACTGCATTTTTATCCATCCAGAAATCATCATCTAAGTTTGGATGACAGACGGAACAAGTCCCACCTTGCCTGGATGATGGTGATGATGTAGTGTTGTTAATGAGGAAGTAAGCCAACTCGATTCGTTTTGGGAGTATAGCCATTTCTGCTGGGAGGGGTGAAACGCCAACATTGAAAAAACA
Organism: Acanthaster planci; assembly: GCF_054643075.1. Taxonomy (NCBI): domain Eukaryota; kingdom Metazoa; phylum Echinodermata; class Asteroidea; order Valvatida; family Acanthasteridae; genus Acanthaster; species Acanthaster planci. The sequence continues at coordinate 926,007 of NC_141777.1, forward strand.
AAGGAATACCTCTTTATCTGTCTTACACCACGGGAACAGATCCATGGCTTCACCTGGCGTGTTGGAGCTGACGATCTGCAATGAAAGACTGCAATGAAAGAGACGAATAATGCTGATTGTAATACTATTGTTCAACTTCAAGTTGGAGGGCCTAATAATCATTTTATTTTAATTTTTTATTTTATTTATTTATTTTTTTGGCAATCATAAGGGAACTCAAAGAATTAAAATGGTTGCCGCTAACGCAATCGAAGTCACGCTTGATATGTCAAGCGTTCTAAGGAACCATGGCTGAATACGATTACGTGCTGATGCCGGCTTTTACAAAATACAGCGTCAATGTGCCGCCTGAGGTTCAGCCAACACGGTACCGGGTTCTTTAGGCAACCGATCAACTGAGACTGGTAAACCTTTTGCCAGTCTTGCTACAGCTGTAAGCCCCAGCCTTCTTTGTAATTTTTGGCCCATGATAAGTTTAATACATCAGGCACCTCCCATTCAATTAAGTTCTCAAAATGGACACGTGCGGCCCTGTTTAGAACAACAATCAACAAAAGGCGAAAGTTCAAAGTAGGTGCAGCAAAGTAACCGAAAGGTGGTTAATTTGAAGCCAGGGATGGGAATTGTCCATAACATACTCAATGATGACGACACACCTTTTGCCTCAATTGATTCGGTGATGGTATTTTATATTTCTGGGATACTTTGTGGATGACCCTATTTTTGTCGTAAAGTTGCGCATTTACAAACAAAACACATAAACCTTATGACTTCTCTTTGTTTACAAACGCTCAACAAAATTGAACATAAATCTAATTAACACTAAAAAGAATGAAGCTATAGTTAATAGAATGTAAATACCGCGGGAGGACACATGGCTGCATAGCGACATATTCGACTTTTGAATCTGACATTATCCAGTCTAAAAATTCCCACCAAACAACATGCCTTTGAAAGTAAGAGCTCATAACTAGTCGACCGAACACAAACTATACATGTAAATAGTTCCGAGTTCAGACATGCATGTAAAATTCGCCAGTACAACTGCGTTGAACCACTGTGTAGGCCTATCTAACACACCACAGTCTTACAGTGCAGATATCGCTTTCAAAAAAGTACTTTTGATTCATGACGTAAAGTAAAGCAGGAATTATACTATCTGTTAGTTTGGATCCCCATGATCTGGTTGACACAAGCATCACCAGGGCGGGAAGAAATCAGAAATTAAGCCAGAGACATTTTCTTTATGTTTGGTCTGCTGGGCAGAGTCGTCACAAATGACAGATTGCCCGAGGTAACAAACGAAACGAAAACAAAATCTGGCATTTCTCTTCCGTCTCCACCGTTAGAGGTCCCTGAGCATCTCCTGGCGCCGTCACTTGGCATTTCTCGGTTGCCAGGCGACGGGATGCAGACTGGGTGTTGCGGCGCAACTCCCTGCCTCATTTACAATCAGGGGGCTCCGTGCCATTGCATGCCAAGCGGGTGGGAAGGGCGAGAGCTCTCGGGAGTGGAGCGTTATAATACCCACTGTTTTTCTTAGGTCGCTACGGATCAGCTCGACGGCGCCAACGCGGAATTCTCCTCGCATAGGTCGTCTTTAATTCCATTACGGCTTTACACCAACACACCTTTGTCCGCTAGTTATCCAATTAGCCACTTATGGTAATTTCTTCCAACAAACTCCATTGTAGGAGGAGGCTCCTCTCGGTGGAGCTTCATTCAAACAGTTCCACCACGGAATTCATCTCGTTCTTTAACCTCCATTTTCAGTCCGGACTCTGAGGGCTCATTCGGGAGCTGCGTAAATGGGGCTTTCTTCGCGTAATTACGCGTGAACGCTCAAGGAAATTCCCCATTTGTTGGTCTTGAAAGGGGGCTTGCTCCTGACAGAGGAGGTCATTAAGCAAACAGTGACGTTTATACGTTCCTCTGTCGGCCAGATCGATGTGGGATGACATCCCCCGCCCGACGAAGTCGTACGAGAGGGGCTTGTTTGTCCAAGGTGGATGCTTAGCTGCATTTACTCGCTCTTTATTCATTAGACGAACTCCTTAGCTCCGAAGCACCCGGTTCCTCAATTGGCCGAGACAGCAAACAACCACTCCATCAAACGGCAACCACAGCCACCGAAGATCGGCTCTCTAGCCCCCTCCGGCCCTTCAGCTCCACGCACGGCCGGATAATAGAATAATAGAGTTATGATAGATTATTGAATTAGGTAATACTTGGTTGACTACTCGAGGGCGGCATTTTTGAGTTGCCCGACGGAGACACCCATCTAAGAGTCGAGATTTTTCATCCTTTAAAGTTGGAGCGAAGTACAGTCTGAAAAGATGAACTGAAATAGAATTCATCTTCAGAAGATTAGCCTGCATATAGGCCTGTTAAACTTTCATCAAACTATCGATGCAATGACTTTCTGTTAATGGCCACACGGCTCTAACCGTCCCATTGCGAAACGTATGAGTCGACTATTTTTGTGCATTTTTTTGGGGGGGATTAGTCTGTTGTTTTTTCTAAGATGTCCTACTTTCACATCCAGCAAGACCGATCTCAAATTTTATTTTAAACGGCTCGGTCATGATATTCCCGCTGCCGTGCCTACACTCTAAACCACAGGTCAGCGTTCCCGCCGCATGATATTTTCGAAGGTGAAAGTACACAGAGGCGAACAAGCCACTCAGAGAATGTCATCCGCTGTCCAATTTTCTGCGTATTTAGGCACACTTAAAGGACTCCAGCCAGGTTGTCTGAGCTGAGCGGACCCCCATTCAGACCCTGGTCTCTATTCTTCGTCCTACTCGCTCTTTGATCGCTCTCTTTGACCAAGTCTTTTTTGACTCATTAACTTTTCAGTCTCAGTCCTATCTTCCACTACTTGTCAGATTTTGTCCTTGCGTTAATAAAGCCCTGTGTATGCGCAGCGAAGTGAGATCCCTGAACATTTTTGTTTCTTTTTTTCATCCAGCGCCGTCTCTGACCCTTTCCGGGGACAGACAACGGCTGTGGATATTGGTCCCATCATCTGTTCGTGGGAAAACACATCATCATCATCGTCACCATCCAGCTTCTTGGCTGAAATCTCTTCTGCTCCTCCTCCGCTATTAGACGAGATCAACCCAGCCCAAACAAAAGCCGGGGCATTATCTAATTACAGCCTCGTTAGAAATGACAACAGGCAATAGGAGGGGGATCCGTCCTGGGAAGCTATTGTCCAGTGCTTCTGGAGGGGACAACCGCGGGGGTGTTAGCAGTGGTTTTTTTTTCCTCGCGTGGTCCAACAACTCTCTGTCTGGCCCCAGGAGCCAGCGCGGGCCTTTTCAAGTCGGATGGGTTTAGCCGGTCGTCCTTCGGGGCCTGGCGTCTGATGATCTGCTCCCCTAATCTTTCCCTTTCTCCCCTGTCTCCTGACTGGCTTTTATTTTGCCGTCAAACTGGGGCTTGGGATTCCGTCTTCACGGGGTATTAGATGACCTGTGAATCTATCCGACATTTACACCGCAGTCAATGCAGCGGTGCCGGCGTTTATTCCTTCGCTAATAGCTTCGCTCATCAAGCGAACCATTTATTACTTTCCCTCCTCCACAGTTTCCAATGGACTCCCGTTATTTCTAAGATTTCCAGGCTTGATTGTACAAGAGAGGACCTATTTGATCGAGACAATGCAGTAAGTGTACTTCAGCTTAAGATGAACTTAAGCTCGTTCTCTGAGTTGAACTTTTGACAAATACTTAAATTGTCTTTTATGCTTGTGCCTCCTTAATGCTTACTCGTTTTTGTATGGTGGAAAAAAATGTTCGCTGCCACAGAATCACATTATTTTTATCACAAATATACATCCGAGAACTGGATTTCGTTTCCTCCCTGTAAATAAAACAAATGTAGGCTAATTTCAGCCATTTCCCCATTCGTTTGCACAAGAAGTCTCAATCACTCCAACAGTAAGTTAAGTTAATTTGTTTTACTTACCGAAAATCATGAGTTGGGTGCTTTGCAGTTGCCTAATTGTGGATAGCCTAATTTAACAACTTGCTGTGATAACTAACCTTCCCACATTAAGGGGGCCACAACCCTAATTAGGTAGTTCCACCATTAATCTAGACGCTTACCTCGCCTTATTGTTTTGACCTACCGCACCACTCTTCGTTTCAACCCCTTGCGTCAGCCACCAGCGTGCCGTACGACCGCCCTTACCCCTTGTTTGTTTAGATGACTCCCTACTACCACGAAATAATAACACACGGCTGACAATGGCACATAACAATGGCCCTGTTCTCGGTCACAGAGTCGACAGACTCCCCGACGCCCGACCGTTTATTATTTCCCACCCAAAACGGGCAGAAGATTGCCGGATTGTTCGTAATAACTACCCACTCTCATTCACGGCTTTGGGCTTGAAAACGCTTTGTTGTAACCCGCCAATATACGGAAATCACCACGACCTCTTTCTGAAATGTATACGCCTGGGTATGCGGTCTCCGAGTGCGTGCTAGTTACACAAATTAGAGACACTTGTCTGTTGTGAAGTTGTGAGAGTGCTTATTATTACTTAACGGTTTCATGAGCAAGCTCACGGCTGTCCACATCACCAAATACAAACAGGGCTGCCAGAGGTAAAGGTCCCGGTGATATTACTATACTGTCAGGTACTTCAGTGTCCAGCGTGAAAATCAGTTAAAGCAGGGAGACATTAAGAACACACGCACACTATATGAGGGAACACTCTTTGGATGTTATAGCAAACTCAACTTTGGTATAGACCGCTCTCATTGCGTATTCCCACGGGTAGTTAAAGTGAAACTTTGCCCTTGATTGGTATCAGCTGTTATCTCAAACTTTACATTTGCCGTCTACTTTAAAAGATCGTATTTTCATTCAGTATTCGAAGTAGTGTGTATTACTTAGCGTTTGTTGCACTGACGACCAGCCACAGGTCTGCGGGGGGAATGAAGTATATAGCTTCCATATAGGTTGACTCTGGTTAAGCCTCTTTTCCGTTGTCTTGCTGTTTACCATGGCACACGGGGCTATCCCAAGGTTAAGGTTGCCCTATGGAAGCCATGCACTCGAATGTATCCGAGAATTTTCTGGCAAAAGATGATGGCCCTGCATTACTGAATGTTTAGCGTGGCACGGGCTAGTAAACATGCCGAGGAAGGGGAGGGATTTGAAGGGGTGAATAATATAGAACTAAATAAATTTAAAACAAGAGAGCGTCCCGTAAATTCTTCTTATGTGTACAAGGTAACGTAATGTAACGTTTTATCATCCTTCCCGCTTGTTCGCAGAAATGAGACATTAAAAAATATCTCCGACCGAACCCCCCCAAGAAAAATTCCTTGATCCTCCCCTGATAAGACTCTTGGTCTTACATATAACAACGTAAAGGTGTTGCAATAAATATGTACAAATAACAAATAAACTCTGATTTCTCCGATTTTTTTAGTTTCCATAGCCTCGCATTCACTTTTCCCCATCTGGAAATCCCCCGCAGCTATGAACAAACCAGAACGACACCCCCTCCCCTAAAAAAGAGAAAAACAACAAAATTCAGTCCTCAAGACCATGCGGTCAAATCAAGCAGAACCCGAACCATAAAAACAATCCAGCAGCTCAGGTTTTGCGAGTCTGGTGATTGGAAGCTAACGGGAGCAATGCCACTTATACCCTTTGCATCCAAGTCGACGAAAGGACAGCATGATTGCACGTGCCAAAGAAATCAAGCACATCGCCCGCGTCTCTCCCTCATCAGAGGTCATAATTCACCCATACAGAGTAATGAAAACACCAAATGAGTTTTGTATATCCGGCTGTTCATTCTCTCCCTGGTTCCTCGGCTATAATTGTTATATGGATCTCCGCTCCTTGATTAAAGACAGTTTTTTCTCCTCCTTTCCTCCGAGTTTCCCATCTTCTCGAGACAGATACACACACACACTCCGGCGGTGATTAGGCCTCCCTCGGCCCCGTCGCCAGATATGAATTAGCTTTCAGGTCGGATGTCCGTGTCATATCATGCATCGCTCCCGGGACAATTTTCTAAATTGAAAATAGTAACCTTCGCCGTGCGGAGTGTGTCTACCGTCTTGGGCCGATGACAACTCGAAATCCCGGCCGCTGATGCTCATCCCAGACAGCTTGTAGCGGGACCCATGTTTCTTGTTTCAAGGATTTTTTTTCTCTCCCTCTAGTTATTTTTTTTCTCTTGTCTTCTTTTCCTTCCGTCACTTTATTGCGTCTTTTTTTTTTTTGATTGCCCTGTTCTGTGTATTTTTTTCTTGCATGAACTTCTACAGTGATAATTGCGAATTTGTTTGGGTAAGATTGACGGTTTGATATAAGAACCCCTAGTGTTTTCAACGGCTGGCAAAATGTGTACCAAGCCTCTGTGCTTTATTGTTCTATGTGGAAGCTCTCTGAGATGGCTCAACGGTATTGGGTGCAAACGAAACAAAAAAGGACATGGTGAAGTCTGTCAGTATTGTGTGAAAGGGTGCAGATCTTAATAGGAAAGGAATATCCGAAACAGAAGTGATGGAATCCTAGCTGTGGGCTCTTATCTCTTACAGAATCAGATGACGGAGAGTGGTCTGGCACCCAACTATGATGAATTGAACTCAGGATATAGGAAAAGAACAGGTGAAAAGTGCGGCGGAGAGTTAAATTTGTGAGGGGGGAGGAATTTTGTCTGGCGGACGATAGGCTGTTGGCTTTGTGATTTATAAGCAAATGTGTTTAGGTGGTTATGTTATCTGTTCAGATATTAATTTACGGCCTAGAAAAGATCAACAGCATTCGTATTCAGAAAGAGGCACTTGCACACTGAACTCTAGGACGTTTCCAGTGTTGTGTTTCAGCAGTAAATTCTATTTTATTTTTCAGTTGTGTACCTTTTTTGCGAGACAGCTACATCTTTTGAAGCTATCATTAATGAGTACACAAAAAAGACAGATTTTTTTCTGAATTATTCTCTGTTAGGAAACTTGTCTGACTTCCGCAGGTGCCTGGAAGACGTCGGTGACTCAGCCGGCCAGCTTGCTGCCTGGGTCCGGGTCGACGGCAGGCAGAATACTGCCCGATGTCATTGCGATTGCATTACGATGCACTAGCGGGGCAAGCAGCCCCTTCGTGCGGGCGAGCCTCGTGGCTGTAGTGCGTGCGTGTGACTCTATCCCCGAGCCCGGAGACAAACCATTACTCCGGGCCCGCGTCGCCAAACTCCTTGATTATTTCAGGAGTTTAGTTTCATATCACTTTTTTTTCTTCGCTCTCTATACAGTCTTCCTTCTCCCTGAAGTCATTATTGTGGCTCATATACTTGGCATTGTCGATAAATAAGTCACAGAAGACTTTGGCTGCCTTTGAGATACAAGTCGGCGACCTCTCGAGGGGGTCAATTGTAATTTCAAATTGCAGAAGGATGTTTTAGAAAAGGCAGGTTGAAACCTGAGCGGGTTTATTGTCTTGGTCTGGTGCCAATGCAAATACCAACACAATTTCACCAGACACAATCATTTAAATTGCAACCTTCAATAGAAGTGAGCTTGGTTTCTAATTTTTCCATAGTATAAGGAAAAATGGGTAAAAGTTACACGACACTACTTCTCCTAGATCTATGGAGAGAGGGTTATTGATATCTGAAAGTTTTAACCAACTCACCTTGGTTTATTAATGCTTCAATAGTCATACGACATGAGAAAGTACACTATAGGGCAAACAGTATGGCCATCATAACACTGTAGCCTTAAGAAAGTACACTATAGGGCAAATAATATGGCCATCATAACACTGTAGCCTTAAGAAAGTACACTATAGGGCAAATAGTATGGCCATCATAACACTGTAGCCTTAAGAAAGTACACTATAGGGCAAATAGTATGGCCATCATAACACTGTAGCCTTAAGAAAGTACACTATAGGGCAAATAGTATGGCCATCATAACACTGTAGCCTTAAGAAAGTACACTATAGGGCAAATAGTATGGCCATCATAACACTGTAGCCTTTTAATTTTGTTTCAGACCTCTTTATGCATTATTCCAGATTTTCTACACACGGAAGCGCTCTTGAAAACTGCAAAGACGTGAATTTAGCAGTTCCCAGTGATTCTATGCTGCGTCACCAAAAATGTGCAAGAATGAGGTGTGATATGATCCCCTCATGACCACCCCTTTTGTGGCCCGGCTGCGGCCCTCAACTGAGCACCTCGCTCATGTTTTACACCTGCTGATATGTTTTATTAAGAACTATACTCAATTTTGATGCAAACTTGGGCCTGGAATCAGTACTCTCTCTCTCTCTCTTTCTCGGTTATTTGCACAGTGCCATAGTCTCAGAAAACATGACTATGCTTCTTAGTATTTATTTGGGTTACATTTTTCTTCAACATTTGGTTGGAGATTCTACACTAGCTACAATAAAATTTGAATTCGCAAACCGTTAGAAACCGCAAATATTGCTAAAATTAACCAGAAATCTGTTTAACTTTAACACACTGTTAGAACTGAGAAGAAAAATACAGACGCAAATAGCATCGCTTTAGGGTGATGGTCAGTCACACTTTCGCTCCTTTCCTGGGGCGATTTCGGCCTCCCAATCGACTTGTCGGTCCAAAATAAAAACAATGTCATACTTAGTATCCCTATTTGTTTGCTATAGGTCCAAACAAATGGTGTCCTTGTTTTACTCCCATGTGTACAAGTGCACTGCTATTATGGCTCACTGGCGAAAGAAGAGAATCGAATTTCTTCCACGTATCGAATTAATCAACCACCAACATCGGCGTCCCGACACGAGACAGCAAAAAGTTGGAAAGGAAACACCGCGACGTTTGTACTGCGCATGGGCGCCAGGCCCCACCGCCAGTATCCTGGCGCAGTGTCATGTTGTGTACTACCAACAAAGCTATGCGGCTGGCTGGTTGGTTGTTCAACCATGACCGTCATATGGATGAAAACAGCTCTCTGATTCCCTCAGAACTCCGAGAGTAGAGCTTCATATGAGGACCTCCACTTATGTAGACGTGGGATTTTCGACTGCAAACCTGCTGGGAACAGTTCGGTGATAAGTTCCTTTCCGCCGAGGTCTTGCTTATGCAACTACATTGTGAAACCTTCAAATGATCTCGTGTCGCGAATAGTTTAACTAGAGTCAGTCATCTGCGTAACCTGTTTTCCGTCGAGTTGCCGTAGCCCTCGTTACGCCAGGGACCGTTTCACCGAGTCGGTGCCACTACGGTACACCGTCTAATACGCCACTCTGTTCCCATGAGGAGACAGAGCATGGCCCTGCTCAGCTCAGGCTACCCGGCCGCTTTTCAAGGTGGACTACCGTGCAGCGGGCTCTTTTCGCTAGGTGTGCCTGGCGCGTCGACCCCGCTGCCGTACCCCAACCTGTCCCTGATGAGGGTCCCGCCGCACCTTCCCATGGGCTTCGCGGTAGCCAATCTCTCCGCTGCTTACCTCCAGTCGCCCCAGTCCCGGTCGGACTCGGAATTCTCGGCCGTTCTGTCCAAGCACCACCAGCAGCATCACCAGTACCCGCAGCAATCCCAGCTTAATCCCACCCTTGCCCAGACTACCAACTCCTCGCCCAAACGCAAAGGTGTCACGAACTTCTCGATTGCCGGTATCCTGGGCCGGGACGAGGACGCCAAAGCCACCGAGAAATGTACAGAGACTAGCCCGCCAAAGACGGCGCGCGCGCCCGAGGAATCCTCGGCGAACGATCCGGAGCTGGAGTCCAAAGTGCACGTGAAAACAGAATGCTTGAGTTCTCCAAAAGGTGATGAGGAGGAAACGGACAACCCTCTAACCAGATTTTCCTGGCTACAGTGCACAAGATATAAGCCACCTCGATTGCCAAGTAAGTTTTAGGAATAAAATTAAAGACATTTTTGAACACGAGGAATGGAACATTTGACATAGCTCAAAGTGAAAGATGCTTGAAGTAAAGAGCCTGTAGCGAATAACTTTTATTAGAATTTCATATCACTGCACCAAAATGACTGTACATGTTGTTTGTTAGACATGCATTTCTTTCCATTTCTGTAAGCACTTTTTATTGATGTTGGTTTCCCTTCCCGTAAACTGCGCAGGCATCCTGATGGGATACCAGGGAGGAAGAGTTATTACAAAGACTGCAATAATATTGAAGAAACCTAACAAAAGAAAGAAGAAAAACAAATTCATAAAATAAACCTCTACATGATAAAAAGTGAAACCAGCGATTAAAATAAAAACAAATTACAGTACTTGTTTTGCTGTACATTTAAGTAAAAGAAAAATTCTTGACACCTTGTAGATATACACAAAAACTTACAAGAACTGCATCTGCTATTGGCAAAATAGTGGTTTTTCTTTCATCAGTCCTAAATGACATTGGGATTTCCTTTTTTTCCTGACATATTAAACTTAGGTCTCTTTGCAACAGCTTGCTTCCATTGAAAAAAAAGCTCTGGGAATTGATATGCGTGTTTTATGAGCTACATGGATTACACGTATAATCGATTATCAGTTTTCAAAGGAATAATTAATAAAAATGTTTTTTTTGTGTCTATCACTAACAAGAAAATATTACCTATAATATATACCTATTGTGGTCAGTATTTCACGTTCCCAACGGTTTACGGGAGCACCGATCCATTTCTCGGAGTAAGGACAGCACAATTATGAAATTTATATTCCCGCAACCTTTTCCATTTTCTCTCGAAAAAAAATCCAGCTGATTCCCTGACCTAGTGGGAAAGAAATTAGTGCAAATATTCAGCATTTTATACGCATTTCATCTTTACTCTAATTCCGGCAGGACCAGCTTATTATATAATTATAGTTCTTATGTCTGCGTCTCACATTTTTAAAAAAATTAAATTCTGTAACATAGCACTCAGCATTCTGTATAAGCGCATAAACTGTGTTGACAATCCATATAAAGCAAACATATTCATAAAAGAAATTCAAAGACATTGCCCTTGGCACGTTTTGTAATCTGTGGTGTAATAGGTTTAGTGAGCTTTCCAAATAAGGTTGGCCGTAAATATTCTCGGGTGTTGTTTGCAATTCCCTTTGTGTATCAAATCGGCAATAAACAGGCCACTGGTTTCTTCGTCTAATTAATTTCAGAAAGCCGAGCTCAAGTTTGATTTCCCTTGTCTCGTGTTTTTATTTCGTACATTATACCCACATTATCAAACAAACATGAGGTGATGGATGACTCTACACAGAGACTGTAGTCTCCCATGCCAGCCGGCAACCCAAGGGTATTTGACTGTAGGTTTAATTACTCCGATATCGACTCGTCGCGACGTCCCGTCATGCCGGGCCTCGTGACAGTGTGGTTTGTGCCGTTGAAGCTCTAGCGCTTATTTATGCGACCCGGACACTAATATCAGCCCAAAATCCTGATGCCCTTTTTTGATTTTTTCTATAGTACCGGTACCGTTGAAGTGAATTCCATCTGATTTCTTTTTTGCTTAAGTAGATGTTGTATTATTGAACTCTTCGTGTTTTAATTTTTTCAGGATAAGAAATGTTTTATTTTTAAAAACAATTTGTTGGTATCTTGATCATGTTTGGGTGGTTCCAAAATAATTTGGGTAGTTCCAAACAGTAATTTGCTTTGTAAGTTAACCCAGTTAAAGTCTCTGCATCAATTTAAAGTCCATCAGTTAACTGCCTTGCATAGCAGGAAGGTTTTGGTTAATTTATTCATCCATATGGGGGCTGCCTCCTCGCACAGACTGTTCTGAATCGGAAGAACGAACACATATTATTGCCACATTAGAACTGCCTATAGTGTAAGTCGAGCCTCGTGCCCACCGTGTACCGGGTGTTGAAATGTTGATTGTTAGATCAGTATTGCCCCTTTCAACACTGCCTGTGTTGCAATCAGGATGAGTGTTTTGTGGTTGTAAAAGAAGGGAGGACTTGTTTTGTTTTGTTCTGTTTATGTAGGCCCTATAGTTGAAACGTAAAATTTCACTAATGTTACATTTTGTAACTTATCGGAAATTCCTGTAATTAGCCTTTTGTTTTGTACCGTAGCATTTTTAGTGTCACCCATTTTATGACGAACTTCTTTTTTGAAAAGGTCGATCCCCGTTCCATGATGTAAGGGGTATTCTATTTGATTAATAGTTAACCCGGGTGTAGCTTCGTCCTGGGACCCATTACATCTGAATAACAGAGCTGAATAACCAGCGCCCAAAATGGATGCCAAATTTGCCAGACTGAAAAAGGGAAACAAAACATACTGAAAGAGACGGATAAAACCTGAATGAATAATGTGGCTGTCTCATCTCTTTGTTGATTGGGTCTTCTCTAGCTTTCGACTGTCATTTCAATCAGCGTGCACCCCATCTCACCCCAGCAGGGGTACAATGAATATCCCTCTAAACCCACTGCTTTTCTTTTAGCCCGACTTGGTCCTCGCGATCGATCGGCGTTTCTGACATGGCGAGTTCTCCTAGCAGTCCTGGCACCAACTCAAGTCGATATCTAAACAAGACTACTTGTAAAGCAGTGGAGTCTTGTCATCCGTTTGGGCCGTTGGGGAACAGGGTTTACCAGAAGAGACAGAAGATCCCGCCTAATAATACACGCGGGGCCTCAACCTCTTTTTTCAAACATTTTTCTTGACAAGCTCATTAGAGGACAGATGGTTTGTTTCCTTAGTGTTGGAAATTGAACGGTTAAATGCTTGATGTATTCATTGGGTAAAATTCCGCACCCTAACCGCACGTTAACTTCACCACTTTATTATTTACTAGGATGTATGTTTTGGCAACTGTGTTAACTACTTACATAGTTTTGCATCAGTGGGTTGCTGTAAAACTCTCCTCGCAAAATACGGAGACAAACGCGGGTAGTTGGCGTTGTTCAAGGCAATGTGAGGCTGCGACGCGTGAAGACTGGCCCCATTTTTTCTCTTTCTTTTGCGCAACTGTTGTAAAGACGCGAATAGTAAAAAAAAAAAACCACAAAGTATTTTTTTCTCCCCATGAAACCTCGTTAATATTGGTCGGTTTTAGCAGGGATATTTATCACTCTGATTTGGGACCAAGTTTACTTAATAGATTTGCCTTTCTATAGAAAAAGAGATGAAAGGGATTTGTGTTTTGTTGTTTCGGATGGAAAAGCTGGAGACCAGAAAAAAAATCTTTTTATACTGCAGGACCATTTTTGAAATACTTCTTTAACTAAATCAACACATACAAAATATCACTAGACCGAGACAAACTCTATTTTACATCTACTTATGAGAATCTTTTCTACTTGAGGTCAAAGTTAGCGTTAGAATAAATTTAAAAAAAACTTTAACGTTCCAGTGCATATAATATATAACTTTCTACGTCTGTCAACCTTGGCTGCATTGTTCATATGCACACCCTTGCCCATCTACTACATGTGGATGCCTTAAGCTTAATAAAAGAATTCGCTCAGGAGAAAAGGTCAATCAAAGTGCATGTGAAAGTATTGTTTGTGTTTGGTTTTCAGTCGATCTGTGCTACTAAGAAGGAAAAATTTCTCAGCAATACATTTTTTCGGCCTGGTACCTTTGTGAATATAACTTGTTTTGGAGAAGAAAGGTGACTCGTGGCTGCCTGGTATCCGACACAAGACTTTTTGAAGGAACGTGTGGCATTCTATTGCTATGCATTCAAATCTCTGATAAAGCATGGAGAATAATGGCTGAATTGTTGTCAACACTGTTCGAGACACTGACCTCCAACATTTCTGTTCTAAATACCCTAAAGTTAACCATTTGTTTTCATATTATATGCAGATCATAAGACATAGTTCTCCACTAAACTAGCAATGTCTGCAAATTGAACCAACCCTGTCTTGAATACCAGACAGACGACGGTTACTTTTATATATTTTTTCCTTGGCTGTTCTTTCCAATTCCACGTTCCAGGAGCTAAGCGGAAGGATGGAGCCAAGAAACGCAAGCTGGGTCGCAATCCCCGTGTGCCCTTCTCCCCTGCCCAGGTCACCACTCTGGAGCAGAAGTTCCGCTGTACCCACTACCTGAGCAGCATCGACGTGGCCGAGCTGTCTGCAGCGCTCAACCTGTCCGAGAATAGGGTGAGTACATGGTATCGCGGTAACCCCCAAACACCCCAGGGAGCGACGGCGCCGTAAGCCACGCCCAAATGACTTGGCTTCGTCTTCCAATAGCGTGTGCCTCCGTGGAAGCAGCAGCCAATTCCTCAAAGAAGTGTGCTAATGCTGGCCGTAGCCAGTTGATTCTGACATGGCTATACCTGGCTTGAGGTAAATGCTTGACGAATTTAATTTAGTCAACCTTGGTCACTATTTGCTCCCTTTCAGAGTTCGGGTTCCGTTGAGTAAGTTTAACATCCATACCTCGGACTCTTCAACGTTATTGTTTTGAAATAAAATGAAAAAGCATGAAAAAAGTTTTGCCCCTGTTGAGAAACAAAACCAGTCAAGTAAAGAAAGGACTGCATACATGACTGCATTTATCTCTTCGACACATAATGACGTTTCATGGAATTGGCAACTTGCCCTATCAAGACGAGTAGGTTTTAAAATTCGACAGATACTCATTGGCCTGGATTATGTACACGCTGATACATTTGTTCCCGAAATCCCTTGAACTATGTAACCACTCCAGGGTTTAATTCATTCATTCTGATTGGGCTGCTCGCGCTGGGAATGCAGGCGTGATTGGTTTGTAACACACCGGATTTCTCTCAGTCTTGAATCCGGATACAGTCGGTGCTAAAGCGCATGTACCCCCACCGGATCCATACTTTCGATCCTAAAATCCCACCGATTCCCCCGCGCCGGGGAAATTTAACAAATCGACGCCATTTGTGGTTAATAGTTGAGATGATTTACGGGGCTATCCGTGTGAAGATATTGTATTAATAGATTGTGTACAATTCACCATTGTCAGCCGGTGGACTGTGGCGTGGTGGTATTTTCAGGTAAATTTCTTTTATCGTTTTCTAGTTACACAACCGTGGTTTTTGTGGGGTTGCAGCGGTGGAAATTGCATTCCTCAAAAAAAATGGTGTTAGGACAAATGCATGCAGTTGCATTCGTAGAAACCACAGTCTGAAACTCAATCTCGTGTAGATTCATCATAATATTGGTATCAATCTACTCGGGCTAAATGAAGGAACAGTCGTGATTTTTAATCCTTTCTTATGGCAAGTCTCCGCCGAGTATTTAATAAAAAACGCAAGATATAATTTCAATATTCAATAACTTGCAACAAAACGTTTCTCATTAAAAGTCTCAACAAGTGCTGGAGAGTGCCAAATTTATATTCGAAAAATAGCTTGCATCAGGAGCGTTCTCTAAACAACAACATACTTAATTGGCTGACTGTACGATGGTTCAAATATATATATATATATATATATTAATATCAGCCAATGAGATCTTTACTTCAAATAACAGCCTACTCCATATCAGAAATGTGGTCACAACACTTGGAAGCGATTGATATTCGAGCCTATTGCCTACGAATAGCAAATATTTGAAGGGCCAAGTTTCTTATTCTTTCACAGTGTGATACGGAGGGTTAAAAAAATAATGGCCCTGCACTTTTGCCAGTCCTCTTCGTTGCTTGTTACTAGTGTGCATGATTCATCGGAAAGGACCGTGGCCTAATCAAAATTCTTGCCTAATCTGACTTTTTTCACTCAATGACATCGCGGGTAAGGTCTCATCTCTTCTAGAGCTCCTTATACATCGACTCGTCGAGCTGGCTGGCCGGAGAGAGGTTTGTGCCTGCGTCGTCTCACGTGTCGAAATATGGTTTCATCGAATCGACGATACGCGGAACTCGGGACTGTCAACGGGTTGGGAGCGTCATTGTGTTTCAAAAAATGCTAATTTTGCTATGGCAATCAGCAAAATATGATCATGGTCCTTAACAATGAACGATCATCCGAATACATGAAAGTTGAGAACTTGGCGATTGACCCAGTAGGAAAAAACTGGATAACTTGCATGTTATTAGATAATTGATATTTTCCTTGCTCAGAAACTTTTGAAGCCAGCTCATATTGACAGTCGATTCGAGAGTGGTGGTAAGATGGATACTTTATGGAAAATTGATGAAGTCTTTTTACTTTTAACTTTTTAAGTTGTTGATCGATATCAGGAGATACGTTGGTGGAATGTTGTTGAAGTCTTTATTGTCAGAATCACGCACAAAAGCTGGGAGATAAGCGTTTAGGTTCGAAGACAAAGTGAGCTCCATGCGGCGAATGGCAGGCTCTCCAAATTTTAGCCTTCGAAAAATATGCTTCGCTGAAATCGTACGTGCTCAACCTGCTCTTTCGATCAATCCTCTCAAAAGTTGGGTCCGTTGTCCTACTCTGAGGATGGACTATAATCATTATGAATATGTTGCATACTGTAAATACATGATTGTATATGCGTGAAATATTTGCGTATTTGTTTACCATTCTCTGTGTGTGGCTCAAACCAGGCTGGAGAAAAGAGAGCTTGGCTCACATCCTCAACTTGAATGACTTTTGTGACATCCTATATTCTAACCTGTTAATGTAATAGGTGATGGCCACACTCTAGGGGCAACCCTCCGAGTGGCTGGATGGCCTCGCACGCTGCGATCTCATCACCCGATAATTGACTTATCGCCTTGCATGTTGTTAAGCCTGTTTCCTGATTATTCAAAACAGCAACGCCCCACCCCATCAATTCTCACTAGCAAGCCCCATAGCCGTGGGCAACCGAACCGGTTTTTTTTTGAAGACTCGATTATTCAAACGAGCAGTGAAAAGAATTTCTAAATGCAAATGGGTAATTTGTCACTCCTATAACCGTTAAGTCAACTCGGCGATAACCAGAGAAGTACATGTTTTTCGTATCACTGTCATAATAATAGTCGTCCTGATTCTATAAAGTATAATCACAGGAAAATATTCTCTAGCAATTCTATTTTATTTAGTAATACTAGAGAGAGCTGATTCATTCTAGTATCATTTTACATAGAAGTTCATCTTTGTCGTGATTCGTGTTTCCTGCGTGTTGTTTTTTGAAAGTTGTGAAGGCAAATACTTCTGATTTGTTTACACCAGCAAAGCATTTTACACTCGCAAATTTATACAACTGCTCATTACTTTCGTGTCGGAGTTGACTGAGGGCACCATGCATAGTTAGTATGAGATTTGCAGTCAAGGATATCAGGCATACAGGGAAAATAATAATAATAAAATAGTTGCTGAATAAAGCACCACCGCAGGCAAGTCAAAGTGAACAGTGCCGTGGGCATTGGAAACGAGCCTTCCATTAGAAGTAAAGTCCACTTTATGACGGCTTGGGCAAAAGAACAGATGATTTATGTCTGGAAATTCAAACCAAAATAGCCAGAACCTTGACAGCCTTGGCCGCAGTCCCAAATTCCTCGGTAAATAATTACATGTACTAACACTGCAGGTGTTTTCATTGAACTCCCTCTGCAATTAAACACGTCTCATGGCATAACCGCAGTTTAACGATCACTTCTGAACGATTTCTCCCACTTAAGCTAGCTTCGTGTACAAAATAAATTTCAAATTTAAATTCAACATTCAAAATATGTTGGAATTTCAAACCACATGAACCACATTTCTATTGCGATTTGCGACTGTCTTTTGGGGAACACGTTAAGCGAAGTTACACCACTTTCTTATCAACACTTGTGTCCAAACTTGAGCGTTCGATGCGTCAAGGCCCAGACCAACAAACAGGGTGATAGTGTACAGCTCTTCAAAACAACACACAACCTATTAAAACAAAACGCAACTGCCCGGGGGAATCTAGCGAAGTTAACTCGTTTAGTTCACTTCATTGAACCGCGGCATCGGGTCCAGACCCGCTGACTGTGGCGGGACGATGCGCGTATACCCGCCACAAAAAAGCACCGTATAAAGTCAAAATCGGCCCCGGGGAAAGGGCCCAGTAAACGGTGGCATCGCTTCAACCAGCACGGCTTGCGCCGTCGTGTAAGTAAAAAAAATGTGAAGCGTGGGTCTTGCTTCATTTTGGGAAACTATTGGGACAGAGGCTTCGCCACATTCTTTTGCATAATACGCGAAGGACGTAAATAAGTTTTGAATGACTAGAAACTCCTGATTACAGTGCTTGTCCCATGCAAAATCAATATCTGTCTCACAGTCTAGCTGTCATTGTCGGTGTGTTCCAGCCTCTGATTGGACGTGCATCTGAAATTAGCTCATTAAAAAGCGGAACAAAGGCCCCGTATAAAGTCACTATAAACGTGGAGACAAAACTAATGAACGCCTCCAGAGCCAAAGCACACAGCGATAATGATATGTTCTTGGGTGATTATAAACTAAATGAGGTTAAGTTACCGAATGCTCGTCTCATAAATTGAGCCGCTTGGGATTTCAGTGGGAAAATGTCCCGTGCCAAACACTTTGTATTGATGTAATTTTCTGAGGTTTCCCAATCGTGACATTAGCGGTGATATTACTGACAGTCTTCATTTTTTGTAGAATTACCTTTTTCTATTTTCGAAACAACAAAATTCAAACACGCATCGGTGTCTTACTGAAGGAAAAACTCCCAATGATTTAGTGAGAGAAGCGAACTCCTACCATGGCATTGAGATAATTACTATAGTCTCAAGGCCACAACTCAAATTTTATTCTTTGCCAGTAATGTCAAAGACCATGATTATACCATTTGAATTACGTTTAATCGCTAAAAAGCAGAATGCACTTTCTGCGAACTCATCAGTCCGTAGTGGTTTACGGCAAACAGACCGATGTGGTTTGCTAAGGGGACACCCTCTCACATGACTTCACATGTCATAAACAAGTTAACGGTGCGGAGGCAATGCGTCGCCGAGGCTAGTAGGGGCGACGCGCCGGTGTCGTCCGCAGGGGCCAGGGCCCGAGCAGGCCACTTAACCCTAGCCGTCACGGTGTGGGAAACATCGTAATAGAGCGTGGACACGATCCGTATGGCACGGGGAGGGTTAGTCGATCTGTGTACGGGGGCTGCTCAACTCTGAAAGACAAACTTGGGGCGACACATTACACCGCGCTCCGGTGTTCTGGTTTGTTACTCTGCGACATAGTTGTAAAATGGCGCGGTCATGGGGTTGTAACGTGCTACTATTAGGCCTACTTACCACGCAAGTGATAACCCTTAAACAACAAGTTCATTTACCGGCGATGCACGGCGCCCACTATACCATGTTGGTTTCAAATAATAGAGTCAAGGCACTCCTCGGAATGTTGGAAGGGAAACATCAAAAAGGAACTCCCGGAAAACTAGACAGCACTTGCACTTTTTTCAAAGTATCTGTGACTCTTGGCCAAAGCCATGGTGTGTATATCAAGACCTGATCTCCCTGCAGTCTTAAAACATTGTGTCAGGTGGTGACATATTTTGGGTGGAGTGCAGTGACATTTTTACTGCTTTTTTCTTCCATGTTAATTGTCCATACAAGCAGCAGACTTATGTACCCACTGTACAGTTTCACCAGTAGACCTGATATAAAACCAAACAGAAACAACTTTGAAACTTATCTCAATCGCGAATCTTATACTCTTCTAGTCGTAAAACTAATGTCGTCGAATTGTGCATTTGTCATTGCAATTATATCTTTAAAGCTGTAAGCCACTTTCCCTCTGTTAATTCGTGTTATCGCAACGGTAGTGTCCCTGTTAACATTTTGCAACCTGGCTCTCCATGGCTTTAATAACTCTCCCTTTTCTTGTTTCTCTTGTTTTCGCGGTCCATTTTCAGGTCAAAATCTGGTTTCAGAACCGAAGGGCTCGGGAACGACGCGACAAAGAGGCGGCCAGCAAGGACGCTCCGTCCTCACCGAACGGAACCCTGATGAAGCCCTGCAGCTCTCCGGCACCCGCCACCGGCCCGTCCTCGCTGATCACCATGGGACATCCCGCGCTGTCGCCCTCTCCAGTGGACGGCTGTGCCTCTGCTTTTACCCCGCTCTCGTATCCGTTCAGCCGTTAAGTATTCAAATACGTCAGAATTTCTGGTCTTTGTTCAGAAAAAAATACTTAAATATAGTACTTCCATTGCAAGGAAATACAGTACAAGATCACGGTGTCGTTGATTCTCTTTGTTCAGATAGTGGTTGAGGCATGAGGATAGAACTACCAAAATTAGCTACCAAAATCGAGGGGAAGTTTAGGGGCGATGTGGACACTGAAGTTAAAAAGGATTTCGGTTTATTTGATCTCGTTGATAGTTGTATGTAAATGTATGTTAAAAACTGGATCAGTCCAAAACCAGTTCTTTCAAGAGAGAGAGAGAGGGGGGATAGTGGCGTTGTAGGTCCAACCGTAAATAGTGTCCATCCCTCACTTTGAGCAAGTACATTTTGCTTCCAAAGATTTTATCCATCTAATTTAGTCCTGAGATTTCACGGTGTCTTATCAAACCTGACTGAAAATGATAATTTTGGATACAATCCAATTAGATTTCAGTTTCTTTCTTTTTTTTCCCCAGAAAGTATAGATTTAATGACCTTAATGTAATTATTTCGGCATTTTTTAAAAGGCACCTTGCCTCCCCCGGGGACGTCTACTTCAGTCAAGTAAACATTTTCATACAAAGTTTTATAGATGGAAAATCTCGTATATGATTGAACCTGTTTTTTCAGCAATTAACAAATGGAAACCCACTCATATTCCTGATAATTGTTATTTTACATAGTTATTTATTTATGAAAGGCGCTCGTCATTCGAGTGCAGACAGCCCACATCAGCACAAGACTATTCTAAAAAGTGCTCTCAGAGTAAAATTAATTCTGATATGTTGGCTAAGCCTTATAACTAAATGGATACCCCAAGATTTTGTGTCAAGTATTTTTTTACTCAAAGTCATTGAGGCATGATATTTAAGATATAAGGTTCTGGCAAATCATTTCAATCAGCTGTGCCGCATGACCGTAAGTCACTCACCTGCAGAGGCTACGTATTCGCCCGTGTTGGTGATGTTTGATATTTATTGGATAGGTCAAATGAAAACTTCATCCGTCCCATCTTTCACAAGTTAGCTTTTTGCAGTTCTCCTAAGCTGCTTTACATATTTATTTTAGTTTTGAACAAAGATCTAATTTTGATGTAAAGTCAGAGATCCCAAATGTCTTAATATCACCGATTGAATGACTTCAATTAATTAGTGAAGTGTGTCAGTTTAGTACATAATAAAAGTAAATTGTTGATGCGTAATGCTGTGTACTAAAAAGTACCTTGAAGTTAAAAAAGGTTTTGTAAAATAAGGTAGTATAATAGAACTGTGTAAATATCATAAATCTAAATATTGTTGGATGGAATAAAACAGATGTAAAGATGAAATGCAGAGCCAGCCTTCTTTCTGCAACTAATCAAGCAAAATATTCTGTCCACACAAGCCAGCCTGTAAAAAGACTGGTTTCTGGGCAATATACACGAGGACAAACAATATCAACATAAAAGGCAAAACATCAACGCCAATTCATGCAAGCAAACCACATGTACAATTATACATGTACATGCATTGTGCATGTAACGAGCCGACCCTTGACACAACTTTCGCAGCGCCCTCTCTTGGCCGGTGGAGTATAGTCCCTTCATAGAGTTTAAGCAATCGTGAGAACATCCCAGCTGCGGGTGACTGGAATTTTTGTCCTTTAAAAACTTGACCACCTTTCGAAGAAATTGTCAATCAATCTCTGAAGACTGACCGCAATACGTAGACTTTCTCTGTTTTCCCGACGTACTGCCGGGAAGGCGACAGAGGGCGCTATACAAGAGCCTACAGGGGTGCACTGAACTAATTCAAGCTCCATTGAAAATAGTGTAAAATGAACCAAGTTTGAAGCCCCATGGCAGGCAACTGAAGTCCCTGAGGCCTCTCAAACAAAAAACAATGTGTTGTTTGGTCCATCAGATTTCATTTGATTTTCAATTTTTAGTAGGTTAACCAATGAATTTTTTTAATTATCCGCCCAAAACAAACTCACCCCCAAAAAGTGAATGTTGCCAAGCCCTCACAGCGGCCATTTTTCAAATGACATCCCTCACCTTCCTCGGGCTCTTCTGACTAATTTCAATCCCATTTTTGCCTGCTTTGCCCCCAGATGGGTGCCCCTGAATCTACAGAGATGATCCTAGGCCATACTGACACAATCCCACCATTTCTTGGCCCAAACAGACCCCTCTTTTTGAAACAATCTCTGGGGGGTACTTTTTGTGCGCCTCGGCCTGGCGGAGAATTTTCCTTAAATTGGGACACTGCACCCATAGGGTCTAGTCCACTAATTCAAGCCCCATTGAAAACAGTGTAAAATCAGCACCGTTCAGGGCCCAATAGCATGCACACCACATCCCTGAGATTTCTGAAACACAAATGAAATTCTTGTCTGGTCACTTATCCTTCAATTTATTGTCAATTTATTGTAGGTTAACCAATTACATTTTTAATTATTCTTGCAAAACAAAATTACCCCGAAAGAAATGATTTTTCCGAAGTCTGATTGCAGCCATTTTTCAAGTGGAAACCCTCAACTTTCTTGGGCGCTTAGGACCATTTTTCAACCGTAGTTTTTAGCCCTTCTGCTCTCATATGAAAGCTCAAAGATCCAGGGAGTTGATCCTGGCAACGATTTACACAATCTCACCATTTTGGGGGCCAAATAATCTCCTTTTTCAAAAGATACTGTGGGGGCACTTTTAATGCTAATGAGCTGGTCCGAAATTCTCACTTGAATTAGTGGTCTGCACCCAAAATCTCACGAGGCCTACCAGGGATGAACTTATCAACTTGATTACAAGTGAGGGCCAAATTCATGGGGAAATGTGCCTTCCGTAAAACTGGTAGCATTAAATTACAGTCTAGAGGTGAAATGTGTCGTGTAGAGCTTTGAAAAGAAGCGGTGGCTCATATAGGGTAACTCCATCGACGACTGGCTCATTTCCAGCAATCATTTTGACTTCCTCCTTTTTTCTTCGCTATAATACTTGATTCGTGGGAAGTTTTCGACTGAAGAATGATTAAATCAAAATGGCCTCTTAATTTATACTGGTATGTGAATTCTTCGACCTTTGTGTACAGCCTTGAATACTCACAAAAATACAGGCACTTGTTTTGGAACATTAAATTTAAATTTTCTCATTTTCAGAATTCTTTTACATCTTAAAAACAGATCACTGTAAGTAGATTATTTCTTCAATTTTGAAACCCTCAACAAAATTCATCATTGACATTTCCTCTTTTATAAGGCCCACCGCAATCGTCACGTTGTTAATGTTTCTGTGGTTTCTCTGAGCGTAGAACAGGGAACCGACTGTCCATTCGGTTATCCGACTCGTATACCCAGCAAGAAATGAGACCAAGGGGTATCCCCCCAACATGTCCAATCCCTATACACATTCCAGACTATTGTTACTTAACACATCCCCCAAGATGTCTGAAAAGAATTCCCCAGATTCCTGCGAGACAATGACCAACACAAAGCAGGGGGGGGGGTTCTAGCCGTCTCATACCTTGCCGCATATGCCGACTCGCCACGAAATAATTTGTCTACCTATGTGCGCAGAGGCTGCCATTATCAAATCAACATTGTGCTTTTAGGCACAATGAGATCATTCTTAAGAATTAGGGTATTGCATTCTACGAACTTACCATGAATACACACTGGAATCCCGTGTGCTCTGTCCTAAATCATCTCGTTCGTGATCATTCAACATCGAGTTTCGATAAAAAAAAAACAACCAAAGGGAAACAAAAAGAAAGAAAAAGATACAGGCAAGCTTCATCATTGAGATTACCAATTTTCAAAATGACCAACCTTGATTAATCTGTCGTATTTTACGAGCCGTGTCCACCGACGAAGTCAATCCGTGCTGATTCCGGCGGGATTTGGGGGGGAACGGAACAACACCATAAAACGTTAAACAGGTGATTAAACGCGCTTGGCGATGGAAATGAACGAGTGTCAGACCGCTGCTGCAGTCCCTTAACAAAACGCTTTCATCACCACCCAACGATCTTCATCAAGAACCCCCGTCGTAATACACAAAAAATAGCCAATTTGGCAGTGAGGTGGTACGTCTTTAACCAATTTACAAGTGGTAAATACATCCACACTGGCGTATCGGAATCACTTATCCTGATGAATTACTCCTCGGCAGTGTGCCAGGTATTTGCCATACCACCGTTGGTTTGCCGGCCGGCCGGTCGTGCAATCATCAACGGAGGAATACCGACCCGAGGCTTCGCTCCCGCTCGCCGCGTGTAAGTCACTCGTCGGCGGAGTGCCTGGGTCAGGTTTCGCTTGTGCGTTTATTAGTGCTCTCCCATTGTGCTCTGACAGTGCCAGCAGGATGTTGATCATCCTTTGAACTTTTCTTGCCAAGGATAACCTCGAATCATGGCTTTACTGATTGAAGCTCTTTCCCGCGCGTTTGTCTCTGAGATGGTAATCATCTCGCAGGCTCGTCTTCAAAGTCGTTCTCTTCACTTGCTCTTGCTAGGTCGTGTTTTTGTTACAATTTCCTTGCGGTACTGAAGATAATGAGACAACAGCGTTCATGTCATATAAAGCTGCAGAGTGATAGCCTCTCAATCGACACAAAACGATTGCAGACAATGAGGACTCCAGTGTATTATCCTACTTTCAAGTCCTTACTCAAAACAATTATAGTCGGCGTCTCTCTTTATCCGAACGCAGCATGAACAAGTCTGTTAACTGAGCATACTCACTGTTTACACATCACACATCCTCAATCTCTTTACATCCATAAACCAAACGGGCCCTATATCTCAGATGTCCCTTGCAAGCATTATAGATTTTCACTTTCTTGGAGGTTCGATGCAGAAAAGAAGAAAAAAAAATCTCTACCATGGAATGACCAAAACGAAACTGGTTTAATAGGTTGGGGATTGCTTATCCGTCGGGAAGTTGATTGCAGAAGATAATATCCGAAACAATGCTCGTCTTTTTAAGTAACTTAATTTTAGAAATAAATAGAAATATATTTTGAAAATGAACTGAAAGCACTTGCCTACTCCAAGAAGCCCGCAAAGTTGGGGGTTTAATGGCATGGATAACGGTCCAAAAATCCAACAGTGCTGGATAATAAACACGGAACAATATCATACCGCGACCCATCCTCAAATGCGTTGACAAGGAGGCCCTTTTCAAGTGTCGTCATCCGTGTCCCATTCGTCCATCGCAACTTCCAAAAGGGGTCTTCAACCTCGGTCGGAGTTTCAACCTTCGATCCACCTTTTTGTTGTCTTATTAAAACTGCACTCGGGAAAAATTTCCTCTTTACGATGGAACTAATCCTCTTTACAACAGATTAGACCCCTCTGGCCATCTCGGGCTTTGCCGTCGTCCTGTCAGTCAGTACCGGGGTCAGAAGACAAGAGCATTTAGGCCTACACCGCGCAATGATTGTAACAACTAATAAAAGGTCTGCATATATATTACAGAACCAGGTCGAGGATGTTCTTCTTCTCGTTTGCAATGCATGAATTGGAAGTAATTACTAAAAATGGAGGGGCTGATTGCAGAGGAGGGAACCGCCTGACAGCAGTTCATTGCCCGTTTGTATAAAGCCGACCACGCAGTGATTGTGGTGCACCCAAGCGGTAGAGGCCGTACGCTGAGTTATGCAAACCATGGAAGAAGGAGGGAACGGTAGATCGGTTCATCATGCTAACTACGGGGATGTTATCTATTGTTTAATTAAGCTGACAATGTGGCAACACCCTATGGTTTAACAAGAGGTTGCGCCAAAGACCATCGTAATCGTCATATAAGTGTCATGTCGGCTTTATCTGCATTAATTGCATCGGTTTCCTGTACCACTGGCAGTGATGAATTATCGTCTCACACAACTACAATACGTATATTGTCCCCACGTCGACAATTCATGATTGATGATGCTTTTGTCATGATTGGAGCTTCAGTAGTATTATGAGACATGATGATCAAACTGGCAGATCAAGGATTTTTTTTAGAGGGGGGGTTGTCAGGCTCACGTCCGATTATATTTTCATGTCCGATATTTTAGAACGGGCGGACATATATATTTGCTTCAGATGTACTTCCGCTGGTTGTAAAATAGATCTTTGAAGGATTCAGAGATAAATCAGCTGGCAAATTATCCATCCAAATCCGGTCCCAAATTCTCTATGGTTTCAAACTATTGCTAATTCTAGTCGACAGACTGATCATGATTTCTGAAACCTTCCCAACCCTAGTCGAGTGGCGCAGGGGGTGTAAGGCTAACGTCCCTTGAGCTTTGTAAAACCACATGTATACAGTCACAGTCCCTTACATATGTATACTTGTGGGGTATTTCCCTTGTTCTCGTGTACAAGACTCCCACACAACGCGGAAAAAAGTTCAAATCACTGCCATTTCAACCAAATTCAGTTTCCTGGGTTGGAATTTCGACCGTATGTCCCTTATAAAAAACACTTCAATTTGCGACGGATGAATGGCACTTGAAAATTCCTCCTTTTTGAGTAAATTTGAAATATTCGTGAAATTCTTGTACCCCACAAGGATCAAAACTGGCCTTGTGGAATACCTTCCATTGTTCTGGTACCCCACAAGGCACCATGTACAAACGCAACCAGTGCTCACGGATGTTTCACCCCCATTCGATGTGTGGAAATTAACGACTTAAACCGTGCGCGGCGGTTACTTGACTGGACCCTCGTGAATCATACGGAATTGTCCTTAGCAACTTGCCAATCTTCTGTGCAGCCTTCTCTTTCCATGCGCTCTAGAAGGCTCAAACCGAATAAAACACTACAGAATCATGAAAAAAAAATATGAAATTTAGCCTCAAAGTGGTTGCTAAGATGATAAATTATTTCCATTTTACATTTTTCAATTTTAGAAGTTTTCCCAGAACACTGAGACACTGCATACGACAGGGCAGAATCTCAACTACACAATACCATCAGTTCTATATATGTAGCTAGATTTTTTTGTTCGACTTTCATGAGTTGATACTTCTGCGCAGTGCGATCTGTGTTTTACTTTTTTTCGTGTTTTACATGCACAAAAACAATCCAACCACGTATCGTGCACGGTACTGCGGCCTGTTACACGCGTACCGCGGCGTACATGTACATGCATATGAAAATTATCGACGGAGCCGTTGTACATGTTCACGTAGTTCATACGTGTATGGTACATGTCAAACTGGGGATATGTACCGCTAATTTCAACATTTTTCTGGCAATTTTATAATGACAGATAGACCTTGGTTTCAATAATAAACTTCATGTTAACTTACTGTACTTTTGTGTTCGTCTTTCCTTCCCGAATCACTAAATGCCTACGCTCGCAAGGCTGTAAGATTATGCGGGGTGAATAGAATCGGTGTCGAGTTAGGTCGATATGCAACTGCGTCCGGTCGTGAAGAGAAACAAATCTAGCAGAAAACCGTCAGCCAATCTGAAACCTTCACACCTTTCTCCACCACAGCCCACTTTGGAAAACTTCAGGAAAACTTCGAATACTTTGTTTCGAGACTTCAGAAGTCGTATCAAAACGTAAACAAACTACCGCTTACGAAAAGAGCTTCGCACAAAAGTCACTAGTTTTGGTGCTCTTTCTCAATTTTATTTCAATAAACACGTTAAGAAAAGGCCTTATCTTACCATGAAAATATTTTGAGCAAGAACTTTTATTTCCCATGGCCTATTACTCATGCAAATGAGCCAAAAATGGGACATGCGCAGTTAGTCATTTCCCTCTGAAACATTCGTGTGCTATACCCACGCAAATATAGTGCTGCTGTTGCTTTTTTCTTGAGAGAGAGGGACAGACGCATTTTGGCATCCTGCTCACAGGAGCAAAAACACCATGCGACTAATTTTTAAGTTTCTGTAGAAAGACTCGGTCAAAGACTAAAACAATGAAGAAAGGACACTTTGTAACCCTGCAGCCAAGTAACCGTTTTTTACTCACTTTTGAAAGGGACACGCGGCTTTTTATCGATCAAAATATGTTCTGAGAGTTGAAATTGAATGCTGATCCGGCTCTTTGAATCTGAACAATATTCTTTCTTATTTCTGAATGGAATGTACTTCCTCGGTTGCCGTAATAGAGTCAATCGATCGTCAGGAACGGATCAATGCAAACAATTAGAATTTGGGGCTCAAAATAATTGGATCGATGGTTTATCACTTCTACAGCAGATGACATGCTGACTGACTGATACAATCTGACAGGGTAGGGTAGTCGGACACATAGACTGATTCTGGATCTGGCAAATCCACCCAAAATTGGTTTCTTAGGGTTTACAAGGTTTAGGTTTACTTTTCACAGCTCATATATCTGTCTATAGACTTGTGTATTACACGTATTACATAATCCCTTTCGTATAAGTTTTCTTTTGCGGGAAACCAGCTCGGTCTGTTGAAATACCCTGCATGCGCGAGAACAACTTGAATACTGAACGGGAGTCGTTGTTTAATCAACTTAATAATAACTAATATCTGCATGTAATACTCACAATATCTCAATGAATCTAACAGTCTGTAATTCATTACTTGTTACCCTAAATAGTATTCATCACACAACAAGACAAGCAAGGCTTTATGCCTGGCAATTATAAAAAGCCAGGGCTGGTTTAGGTATCAAAAGTGTTTCAGGCACGTTGGAATACATGTATTGTGTAACAACAACTGTAACTCCAAATCACAACAATACTCTGCACATCGTTGCAGGACAGAACATTTAAGAAAAGCACCATACCTTATTTTACTCAACTTTTAAATAATTGTAATTAACCCTATTTTACACTCTTGCCTTCATTTAAAACAACTCTGAAATGTTTTTGTGGGTTTTTATTCTGTGCCAATAACCGCTTTTCGGCCGTAAGTCCCGGATGGATTGTACACGTGCCCGGCTCTGTTGATCGGAGTGTCTTTTCTGGTTGTGTGCGATATTTAACCCTGTGTTAATATTGTAATTCTTGTATTTTAAAATCTACTTGTAAAAATCTCAGCACTTCAGCCTTTGGCTACTATTGAAATTTTAATAATAAACCAGCAATGAATGAATGAATGAAAGTATTCCCATCCTAGAGCTCGAGCCTGCGTAACATTATATTGAACACGCCAGTTTGGCAACTGATAATCAAACCATTGTAAATTAGAGGAATAAATTGTGGAATGCACCTTTCATATAGAGGATGGATTTCGCTTTTAAAAAATTTCAAAAGTTCGGGTATGGGACAACCAAGATTTTGACACCCCCCCCACACACGCACCCACAGCTATGAGATGGCCCCAAAACGGGTTAATATCAGATGGCTATAAACCTTTATAAACCTCTGTGACAATTTGGAAATAAATTATGCCATGCTTTCATTTATTTATTTCCAGTATCCTAGTTTTACAAAAATTTTGTCCATTAATTTGGATACTCTACACACCTTTGACTTTGACAGTCTAATCGCTCTTGTCATTTAAATCAAAGTACATGGACTCACATGTTGTTATTCATTAAATTTTGTGTACAGCCACTGCTTGTGCTCAACAAGTCGTAAGAAACTTTCTAGCAAAGCCTACAATTTTAATCTTGGAGAGACCAGTAAGCCCACGAGGGCGCTTCATCGGACAAGGGTGAATCTGGGAGGCAGGTAATGCACCATGAGGGCGCACTTTCACGGTCAAGAACGGAGCTATGTGCAGAGTACTAATAGCGCCAAATTCAGAAAGGGAAACCAAATAGCTGTTGTACAATACAGCATGAAGCCATTGGGCCTGTTTGTTACACAAAGATCTGGATCTCGATCAGTGGCTCCAA
The DNA here is from genome assembly GCF_054643075.1 of Acanthaster planci. Taxonomy (NCBI): domain Eukaryota; kingdom Metazoa; phylum Echinodermata; class Asteroidea; order Valvatida; family Acanthasteridae; genus Acanthaster; species Acanthaster planci. The sequence continues at coordinate 955,818 of NC_141777.1, forward strand.
AGCTGGTTCGCTCCATCTATTACACGGGTTCTGGTGCAAGTGAGCCAACGATGGACCGCTGATCGCGATCCGGATCCACGTGGAACAAACGTAACGGGTCCATTGTGTGCTGACTGTCCATGTGCACTGACACAAAATCCACCATATTGGTTCAAACAATTGAGACACCAGTGTTGCAAATCTTTGCATAGACTGCTGTGATCAAGAGTTCCATAGAGTGGTCCTAGTAAGAATCTACAGATAACGATGACCACCAATATACCCGAAAAAATCGAGAATGCAAATCTCTTGTAAGAAACATAAAAAACTGAACACTGACATTGAAGTTTCATCCTCTCCTTTTAGTTTATTTTTTTTGTTTATCATGAAACGATCGATGGTGAACCATTCTGGAATCCTTTCCGCTGCTGTGCTAAAGGAAGTTTGAAACAACTTGGGAAATCTTTAACGATGGCTTCAGGGTGTGCACATTGTCTACTAAATTAATCTGACTTTGACAAATGAATCCGTGTAACTGTCGGTTTGAATGATATTATCTCAAATGGCCACTTTCGTGTTTAGTTTTGACTTTTGTACTATATTTCTTAGGTATTCATTTTTAGGGTAAAAACCTGAGAAGCACTCAGAGTAATTCTCTTTAATTGTAAAGCAGCCAGAATTTCTTTTCGAGAAAACTCGCTTCTTTCATATCCCAGGGGAACTCATTTATCCCCCACCCCATTATTGGCTCCCGATGATCTGTACGTGCGCCCTCTGTAGACTCTTGTCTATCGCACATGCGAAATACGCGTCGCTGACAGCATAAGAGAGCCCTCGTGCGGATGCAAAGGTTATCAGAGCTTAATGTTCAACCACAGGTCGCGATTTTCTTTAGTCATCTGCTCTCGTTCTGATTTTTGTTTTGCTTTATTTAATTAAAAGGTGATTTGGCGTCTTTTTATCAATTCATTTCCGTATTTTCAGTCAAAACTGTAATTCTGTCCCTCGACTGACTACCGGCACAAAAGCTGCTGGAAATCTATCATTTAGTTATCCTAATTTTTTGTTCATTTGCATTCATTACAATTGAGATAATAAAGCGACATTTCACTATAATCGTGAATTCAGTACAAGTGATGAAATTTTAATCAATTGAAATGAAAAGTGGTGAGACTGGCAAAAACTAGTTTCTTCTATGAGGCCAGGCCCCCGTAAATGTAATTTTAAGTTTCTTTGGCGTTTTGTAACAACGTGGCAAAAAGCGAAAAGGAACTCTTGTTTCTCGGAAATATTTTCATGTGCCAACTTTTGGGTTCACAATTTTAAAAGAAAAACATTAACAGTAACCACCCCATGGTCTGCCCTGATTGACATAATGCGGCAACAGCGCCCTCACTTAGGCTTTTTGCACCAGTAACAATATAAGTTTATTCATAACCTTTATTAATCAGCATCACACTATAGAGTTAGGAAGAGGGTCCAGTTTTAGAGGCAAGAGGAAACCGAAGTACCTGGAGAAAACCTGCGAGAACGAGTATGGCCTAGAAACCAAATGCACTTATTGAGCCTGGTCCAAGATGGGACCCGGGCCCGAGTACAAAGGGAAGAAATAACGGCTTCACTAATCTGCCCACCATCCACATATATTTTGACTTCTCAGGGTACTTTGCTTTAGAATCATCATTTAGCATCATCTACTGTAATATTGTTATTCGCATTCTTGAATAAATGACCAAATAACAGGGTTTTTTTTATAAACAGCCCTGGAAAATATTTACTTGCCAGCTTAAAAAAGATGTTGTTGAATAAAAACAAAAATATATATAACCCCGGTGCCTTTTTTCTCTTATCTGATGCACGTAGAGGGCGCCTGCACGCTCCCAGAAGACTCTGCCAGTCATTGTGTCATGGGTAATGTTGCGGTTTACTACATAATAATGGGCGTTGGCACAGAAGGATAAATGGTGGGCGGGGTGGATGGTGTGGGATACTGTGTTTTTCGACGCACAAAAGGTGATTCTGTTATTTATTTATGTCAGAAAGTGTATTTATATGATGAAGATTCATTAAAGGCAAATTTTCGGTTTGCGTACGGTACGCACGGGCTTGAACCCCCATTTGTACGCATGGTGTATACGCAGTGGCACCCCCCCCCTGCGTACATACTGTATGGACAGCCCCTGATATTACTGGATTACAGTTCGATTTTGTCAAGCACTAAGATCGTTAACTTCTGAACCTAACGGTGATCTCACGGTTCATCCTCGCGAGGACCCCAGTTGAGCAGGCCACCCGTCGGCTTTGGACAAACTCCGGGCAGCTCCTCCAAGACGCATCAGCTTCCGTCAAGACTGTACTTGTAAAGTTCAAGTGTACATGCAATGAATTTTCTTCCACACAAATCTTCTTCAAAATTGTATTCTTTTTCAATGTATGGAAACTCTTTTACATTCCTATTCAATTAAATGCATTTCAAAGCGCACTTTTTCAATTATGTGCACTTTCCTGGACAACTGAGGGCGCTGTTGCTGTGAAGTTATCTGGAGAAGACACTGTTCAGTCCCTCGGTTTGGTGTTCAAATTGTAAACCTATATATTACTTTCAGAAAACATTCTGAGAAAGGGACTGATGCTTATGTCTATGCTTATAAACAACAATTAAATACCAAAGAGGAGAAAGAAAACTGATGAGTACCTCAAATCAACAAAATCCAGGACGTCTGAGTATACAAACCAGTGTAACAATGAAGCTTCTTCCTGGAATGACATCCAAGTTTTGCTTATGAATATGGAAATACCTAGAAGCATAAAAAAGGCAGTAAAATACCCTTTGAAGTAAGCATTTGAAGGTTTGTTGCAGCTACCTTTTAATGTTTTATAACGAGTCCTGATGACTGTTGGTAATCAGTGAACATATTACATATTTCTTACAGACGTTAGATTAGTTTGTGTATTGGTTGTACAAAAGCATAAAAAACATGATGTACAAATTTCAAAGGGATCCCGATCAGACATTAATGCATATTATAATGAAATAGGCTGTTTTCTTGCGAATATCAAATCCGTATGGGAAGATTTCTTTTATTTCTGTGAAGTGTCCAAAGCACACCTAACTTCGAACCCGGTTGGTGACGTTGGCTTTGTTTACAGGTCGGCTAGCCTTATTCACAAGTCGGCCATCTTAATAAATTCTGAAGCGTAAAAATTCTTTAAAAACTTCATGTGTGTGAGAAAGATAATGATGCATTATAAGGGCATGTTGCAGACTGGTATGATCCGATGGGTACTTGTAAGTTATGGATAAAAAGTCATGTCAAATTTAAATTGTCCAAATAAAAATGTTTCTCAAAGTGAAGTTATGCCTGTGATTACAGCAGAATAATCAGGCTCCTTGTTTTGTGTTCAGTAAATAAAAAGCGGATCAGCGGAGTATGATCCCATCTCACGCCGTAGCTTCAGCCACCGCCACCATCGTGGTGTGGTACTGGCTATTCATTGTCACGCTGAGTCGTTTCCTTGTACATGTATACTGTTCTTTACTTTGGTTGTAGCCCTGTAACTCGAAATGTACTGAGATGAATTAATCTCAGACAGCTTTTACAGCACTAAGCTCATGGAAGGCGCGGTCCCTGTCCATTGAATGTTCAAGTCGTTGGCGGCAGCCGTACTGCAGAAAATTGCACTTTTAATAAACACAACTGCTCAAATGTCCGTTTCTGAGCTACATCTTACCATTCTTGCAGTTTTGTAATGGTTATTTGGCTATTCCCCCCCCCCGTTTATTCTCCCTCGAGTTTGCCGTGTCACCGCGTCGCGTGGGGATCACGCTCTAAACTTTCCTTGGACATTGACCGTAATTTATCACCACTCGGCAAATTGGGTTAACGATTCGAGACAATCTGCCTTTATCCAATCACAGGGACCCGTGGCGTGCTCTTGCATTCCTGCATTGCCCCCATAACACTCGACCCTTTTGAGGTTTCCAGAACTCTGGAGAAAATGGTGACGTCAAAGTAGAGGGCGTTAGAGGGCGCTCTTGTAACTCGATGCTCCGTGATCGGCATCCCTCTGCATGAGAGATGTGTATGTGGGGGTGTGTGTGAGTTTGTTTCTGCATTCAATTGGGGACCCTGAACAATAGAGGACAATAAGGTCCCCGATTGACAGAGGGTCCCCGATTGACAACTGTGTACAAAACATATGGGTGGTCTTCTAAAATAGTTAAAGTACGAACAAAAGAGGAACAATAGGGGGTCCCCAGTTGCAGGCAACTGCAACTGGGGTTGTTGGAAACGTTTTATTTTCTTCCATTTTGGGCAGTTTGTTTGTTTGTTGGGGGGTGTTGGGTTGGTTGTTTGTTTGTTTGTTTGTTTGTTTGTTTGTTTGTTTGTTTGTTTGTTTGTTTGTTTTCTCCTGTTTCCCTCTACTCATGTAAAATGATTGATCGTTATGTCTTACTTTTGTTATAATAATAATCTATTTTTGTAGAATTTCTACATTTTTTTTTATTTGGACCTTGGTATTTACTTAGTTAGGATACCTTTCCCTACTCAGTTTTGCCTTCTAATGGGTGTTGGACTGTGCATTAAAATGAACCAACGAAAGGTTTCAAGACGCGTGTTGAATTGATTTAAAAAGGCTAAATAAGGTAGGTTTGACAAGTGCAACTCGACACGTTACACGACACTTTGGCAAAGCAATAAGCGGAAAAAACGTGCAAAGGTAGAGAGAGAGAAAGAGAAGGAAAGAAGAGCTATCTGTTCTTAGAGCCGTAAATTGAAGTATCCAAGGGAACAGCCGGGAGATGCGTCCTCGCCAAGTCCCTGGGACTCGCGGCTATATACGGGGCGGCACTCTACCGGCCCTGACAGCCCGGCTTCTCAAATCACGGCCAGAGCATACGGGAGACGGACATTCCCCGGTTGCTATTGGCACGGTTGGAGCGATG